>NW_008603471.1:0-77124 GCF_000691845.1 Merops nubicus | reverse complement strand
TGCTGATTCTATAGCACAACTCCATGTTTCATCTGGAAAATAAAGCAGCATGAGTGCCATTTCTGAGACGCACCACAACTGTGGCATGCCTTATTGTCACCACTGAGGACACAGGAATTACAGCTGTGTCTGTAATTGATTTTTCAGTTCACTGGCCATGCAGGGAGAAAAAAAGAGAAAAATACCAACCAGTTTTTCTTCCAAATAAAATAAAATATTTTGCTTTGCTCTGAGAATTTTTACAATTCAAAAAATCCCTGAAGTTTATCATAGGAATAAAAAAATTGTTAAAAAAAAGAAAAAAGAAGTGGAAACAATTTTTTTTTTGCCCTTCCCCCAAGAATACTTACTTTTAGGTTCAATGTGTAACCAAGTTTGACTAGATTTCAAAAACAGTTAACACTGCTTGTATACTGTACTTTTGGTAAATGAAAAACTCATCACAACTCTAATGATGGTTTAAAACATAATAATCTTAATTCATCACAATTTTCAGTTGTATATAGACTATATGGCATCATTTGTTCAATCACTGTAATAGGTGCAATGTACGCAGTCATCAGAATAAATATCTCATTTGCAAATTCAGATATTAGTTTTATTGAAAGTAAAAAAAATTAACTCTTGTCATTGAAATTCTGACACAAAAACACTGATCAAACCAAACCCATTGATTTCAAATGTTTTGAATTAGATCTTTAAAGATTGTGTTCAGTGAGGTTCCTGTCAATGTATATCTACCAGTGCTTTTTGGGAGTCAGTGGCTTGCTCCATGCCAGAGGTAACAAGATGATGACTGGTACGGGAGATGTCTCTTTTCCCGATGTCTGTGCTGCGAGTTCTCCCTCTGTTCCAGAGCTGAAATAAAGGTGTGCTTTCTTTTGTGTTCACACAAGCAAACTGAAACTTATGTTACTGAAATCTTGCCTGCTTTTCTCCCAATTACAATAATGATTGGTCAAGTCAAAGGTTGTGTCTTTAATAAAAAGCTTCACATTGCTCATGTTTTTAGGTAACACAGCTGCAGCAGCACTACCAGCATTGCTGACAGAGTATGCATAAACTAAATTCAAGTTTTTCCCTACCAGCTGTTAGGTAGATATAACAGAAAATATTGACAAATATTGAAATTGATTTAATGCAGGAACAGGACAGTCTATTTCTTTTCATATATCTTTGACCTTTAAACAGAAAGTTTAGATGGAAAACCTGGCTTGGCTGTTGTTGCATGAGATTTTGATTTCTTAGACGTGACAGCTGCTAACACCTATTGCTACAACAATACTCTGTGTGTGTGTGATTTTGTGTGTGAGACATTTTGCAAGTTTATTTGTACCCTTCCTGTCTATAGTGACACACTGAGACTTATATGAAATATTGAAATTGTTGAAGTGTAGCAGAAAGATAACCTACACTTGCTTTCCATGTCAATCAGTATGAATACAGCAAATAGACTATGTGAATAAGAAAACTCACTTTTTTCCTGGCCACTTAAGAGTAGGATGGTGATTTAGAGCCTAATCTGGAAAATGGTACATTAAACCCACTAGTTTTATTTATTTTTCTAATATCAGTAACACCCCCTCACGTACTTATCTGAAAACTGTGGTATAGAATAGTGACTAATCACTCTGGGAAATGGATGAAACAGGCTGAAAATCTGCTGAAATATTGTTTGTTTTACTTGCAGATGATTATTTTGTAAAGTAGTTATATTCTAGTCCTTAATGCAATTACTCCTGTGGATATGGTTTACATGAATAAAGACTTATGCGCCTACTTTGAAAGACTGAGTCACTATAATATTTCATGTGGGACATCTTCCTGATTATAGGCAAGATGACAAAAAGGCCAAGGTCTGTATAATATTTGATGTAATACGGATCAAAACTCATGGTTAGGAGTAATTTCCATTCCTCCCCTTATGGCTGATCTGTTGCTTCTTGTTTCAACTAAGGCTTTGTTTTTGTGAAAAGCTTTAAAAATCACACAGACACAAGCAAACAAAGCTTCTCACGCTTTACATAGTCTCTCTGACCTCAGAGGAATTACCAAAATGGAATAAAATAAGACACATTTATTTCATGTAAGAGTGCTGGGCTGCAGTGCTTGTAAGCCGACATAGGAACTGGATTCTGCTGAAGGAGGTAATCACATATCTGTGGCTGCCTGCTCTTGCTACTTCCGTATGGCTGAAACTGCTTCTCAATAAGCTCTGCACCCACTTGTAGGATCTAAACCAGTAGACAACTAACCCTGCAAAAAAAGGGGTATTTTTTCTGCCAGTCTAAATCCCTGGCTTACTGCTGTCACCATCAAATGACAGTGTTCATGCAAGCAAGGGATGAAACAGTGCAGGAAGAGGGACAAGGGATCTTTTTTTTTCTTTTGGTAGCTGTTGGTCATTAAGCAGGTTTAGCTGTATCACCCAGTTGTGCCAGTGTCTTTGCAGAGAGTATATAACAGAACCTTTTAGTTGTTGTAGGGTTTTTGTTTTTTTCTCACTGTTTATACATGGCTACTGCAACAATGGGGAACCTGAGGACAGAAACAGCCTGTGATTTTACTTCATCTAGTCCATGGTAGCATGATTTCTTCCTCTTTGTTAATGTCCAGTATACGTTTTAATGCATGACCTGTGAAACTTTCAGGAAAGAAATAATTCATACGGCTGAGTAGGTGGCTGTCAGTATTAAACATAAGTGGTGGGGCGAGGAAATGGCTATCAGGATGAACAGTGGAATTCAGAAGACTTTCCTTGATTTAATTCTAGATTTTGTGAAGCACTGCATCTACGCTAAGTATCTTATATTTGTATTTGTGAGTTGCAAAATAATAGTCTTGAACAGTAAGTTGACTTCTCACCTGGAACAAACTTTGCACAGAAGTAGAGGACTAAGTGCCATAACTTAGTGCCAGATGCACTGTGCAAATATGATTGAAATTTCATTCACTTGAGGGAAAGAAATTTAAAATTTCCCTGAAAGAACAAGAACAGCTAGAATTCATATATGTTTGAAGGTCTTTCCTGTGTACATTTAAACATATTCTTTAAGTGCATTCAATTTTGTGTAAAATGAGGAATAATAATTACTTAGCTTTATTTTTTCCAGGAGCGTGATTATGAAAATTCAAGTTTTTGGTGTACCAATATCATACTGATTTATGAGATAGCTGTGGTGACGATTTCACTGCATGAAAAAATGCTATAAAAGTAGCAGATTAATTTCAGGATATACTGTTAATGGGTGAGATATGGTTATATCTGTTTTCCAAGTTAAGCTCTCATAATACAGTGTTATATCTTTTGGAACATAATATATACATATGTTATGAATAATCATCAGGAAAACTTCACAGTCTGTACATGTAGATATCTCTGAGTCTTTTCAGTCCTTCACATTGATTTCAGGAAGGATTACTTGCATTAGTGGAGATTGCAGGACTGTGTTTTCAGTGGTTTTGAATAATGAATTCTGTAGGATTACAGAAATGACATTCAGTTCCTCAAACATCTTCTGCAAAGCAAGCAACATACTTTGAAGTCTGTGCTAGGAGAAAAAGAAACAAAACCAAAACGAGAATTTCCTGAAGTACGATCCTCCATTCATGGAATGGTTCAGTGCCTTAATGAGGTTAATTTGTATTAGGTTATGGAAAATCCTTTATCTACCATATAGAGGCTTTCATTTCACATGAATGTGACAGATACTGTACTTACTGCACTGGAACTTAATTATTTGATAGCATAAGGAGCTGAAATCCCTGCATTTTCTCTCAAGGAATATTAATTGCATACTCTAGATGGTAAATAGAAACCAGAGGATGGTTGGCCTAGATTTTAAATGTTTGAAATATATTTCTATGCTTTTCTAGGTTGTTTCAATTTGAAATACCTAGAAAATTTCAAAGCAGTTTTATTAACCATCCCCCTAATACTGTCAATAATATGTTATTATTGCTTGTTCTCTGCCATTTTTCACATATCTTTTCACCCTTTGAAAAACGTTTCTTTATTGTACATGAATGTAAGTGACCATTTCATTTAATTACACTCTTTTCCCATAAAAGTCTTAAAATGTCTGTTTTTCTCTACTAAATTACTATAAAGCAAGTCTTTCAAAACTTTTGTTTCAGTATGGACATTTCCCTCACAGAATTTTACAAGAGATCTGTTAACTGTCTTCCGTTCCTAATGGCTATTGGTGCACATTGTACTTCAGTTTTTTCTAGCAGTTATATTATAGAATTTCTGTGTACCTGGTAGAGCAGTGCAAAGCTTTTTAATAAGAGAATAAGGAGAAAAAATGTCAGGATCCATGATACTCATCAGAATACAAATAAGGACTGAAAACTAATATAGTGAAAAATTAAGTGGGACAAAGTTCACCTCCTGCCACTAAATTTACTGTGTTTTATAGAGTCAGTGTCTGAGTTTTTTGTGTACCTTTCATAAAATACAAATCAGTGAGTTTCTGTAGCATATGTGGGTATAAGATCTGTAATTGCCCTTCAAAATAAAAATTAATGTGAACGTACAAAATGAGCACGTGTTTGTTCTGCTACATATTCTACATTTGAAATAT
Organism: Merops nubicus; assembly: GCF_000691845.1. Taxonomy (NCBI): domain Eukaryota; kingdom Metazoa; phylum Chordata; class Aves; order Coraciiformes; family Meropidae; genus Merops; species Merops nubicus. The sequence continues at coordinate 72,538 of NW_008603471.1, read as the reverse complement.
ATCTTAGAGGAATTTTTTTACCATAATCACAAATAAAAAAACCTTACAACTCTTTTATTGAGGAAAAATTAACATTTATTTCAATAGTTTTATTGACATATATACCAATTAAATTGTTTGGAAAATAATTAAGAGTAATTTTTTACAGCAGATTGTGTTAGTAGCTGTACAAATATTTCCTCATCATCAAAGTTATGAAAATATCACAGATTGCACAGTTCAGGCAGATAGTATGAATGCTTTCCTCATCCTCTGCTGAATTTAAAATGATAAGTAGTTAAAAACCAAATAAAAGCATTTTTTTTATGCAAAAAGAGATTTTTTTTTTCTCCTAGATTTCTGTTTTATGTGTAACATTTCAGCATATTACAGTGTGATGTAACATGGGTTAATTGTTTGCATCGTGTTGTATCATTTCAGCTGTACTACAGCATGGTGTGGTGGAGTGAGTATAATCTAACCTGACATAGTACAATGCAGTGAGCGATGAAAAATATCACAGACAGTTCAGTGGAGTTTATTCTACTGAAAAATGCATAATTGACTGAATTAAATGTTTAGTAGTTTATGTTTTGTTGATGAAGACCCAGAGTCTAACTGGTGCCTGTGTCTCTTGCCTCTAGGCTTTTTCTTGGGATCCACAGCCTACATCAAGTTTCTTTTCCTTCCTTAGGCCTTTTTGGAGCTGGTATTATACAATAACTGAGTGGATGCAGATATCAATGTTGGGGTCATGAAAGCCTGTTAGTAGGGCCTTCTTGTTCATAGTTTGTCCTGAGGGATATAAAAAGTAGCTGAAGCAATCAGCGCATCAGCTTTGCAGAAAGCATACAAAAAGTTAAGCAGCAGCAGAAATAGAGTACTTAGGCATACTGTTAAAATACATATTGCTTTGCATGATTAATATTTCTACCTGTACAAGATTGTAGGTCAATACCAGCTAAAGGTTCAGATTTCTTTCTCTCCTTCTTCTGATGGAAATTGACTATCCCCAGAAATATCTAGTGTTGTATCAGTAACCACTGAAATCTTGATGAATGTTACTTTTTCTGAAATCCAGATCCTTTGGTAACTCACTGCTGAAGCAGAAAGGGTAGTTTGGTGGCTTCCCTCACAGGTTCTTTCACAGGACTCCAGTCGCATGATTCTCGTGATCAGTTAGAGTAGCACGGGTGAGGGTGACAGGTGCCAGATATGGGATAATGAAGATCGTCCTGTGGCCTCCCATGTTTGAAAAATTTGTTCCCCATGTTCCCAGACTGACTTTGCAGGTCTGGACAGAAAGATTTATAATGTGATTCCTTAGCAGACCTTATTTCTGAGTTTTGTTTGAAGGCTGTCCATGTATTCTGCCAGTTCTTTTCTGTCCATCTGTAGGAAGGTTTTGACATACCATATCAAAAAGTGCATCTGCCCTGGACATAAAGTCTGGAGACACAGATTTTGAAAACCTATGCATGTATGGGTATTTTAACATTGATACACTTCTAGTTCAAAATTCCTCCCTTAGGAAAAAAAAAAAAAAGTCTTGGAAGAGATATAGAGATGTTTACAGGGGCTCCAGAAATTAATATAGTTTCTAGGTTAGTTTTATAACGTTTCTGCTTCCTGCTTCACTGTCCCATCTGCAGCCTTCTTGAATTGTTCTTCTTCAGCCAGCATTTTCTGTTTGAGATAGTTATACTACATTTGGAAAATAAATCAACTTTTCATTCTAGTATTAGTACCATTCTAATTTTAGATTCATGTGTGGCAGGTTGTCTTACAGAGCCAAGTCGAATGCATTTCTAATTAAAAAAAAAACAAAACCAAAACCAAACAAACCCAAACCAGACAGTATAATGCTGCCTCGCAATGTTATGAAATTGCTCATATTATTTTCACAGCTCACCATGTTAAAACTGGGACCTGTGAAGTGGTGGCACTCCACAGATGTTGCAATAAGAACAAGATAGAAGAAAGATCACAGACGGTGAAGTGCTCCTGCTTCCCTGGGCAGGTAGCAGGTACCACCCGTGCAGCTCCTTCTTGTGTTGATGGTGCGACTGCTTCTATTCCTTCCTTTCACTGCATGCTCCTAGGGGGTTTTGCTGGCTTAATGTCATCAATGAGAAACACTTACAGTAAAATGTTTAAAATAAGAATAGGAAAGCTTTTGCATTTTGAAGGGCATGCCCAAGGTGAATGAGACGAAGATGGGAAAAATTAATTATTTGGTATTACTCTGTGGAAATGCTAAGCAAAATTATTAGATGTCATTGAAAGAGACCTCTTGAGAAGTTAAATTTGATCTGACTAACAGAGTGCACTTGGAGTTCTATGAAATTGACTTAATTAAAAGTGTTTATGCAAAATCTACATGAACATATAATTTTTCATGTGCTGAAGTCTTACATTTTATTTATATATTTATTTTTATCATACAGAAGCAAACAAGCAAACAAACAAAACACAGTTCTGGCTATTTTTTAACCTTTTGAGACCAACACTATTTTTCCTAATCACAGTGCAATATTAATGTTTTATTTAATAAATCTGGCATAGCTCATTTGTTTTATTTGGGAAAATACTAGCTGTTTTTTCATATCACTTTCTCTGAAAGAGAAGCAGGATGGATTCACCCTTTACATGATCTCTTTACTGTTGTTCTGTTGTTGGCTGTCAGAGAAGCTGTAAGTATGTCATCATTGTGGAATACATTTAATCAGACTATGCTAGACTATATAGGAGATCAGGCAAAATATATTAACTCAAAATAAGAGATTCTACTTAAAACTTCAAAATCTGGCAGAGCAATTAAAATTGAGGATTGGAAGGAAATACTGTGAAATTAGTTCTTGAAATTCAGTAAATTAGAAAAAAAACCCCACAGTAAAGAGATTGACTTTGAAGCACATAGCACCTTGTGCCAATTGAGACCTAATTTCTTATGAAGGTTCTGAGCTGGCTGAAAATTACAGACTAACTGTCAGTTGATACATTTCTAACATTTTCTTGGAAAAGACAAGTAATGTTGCAAAATAATGGCATATTAAAGCGTCCATTTCAAAAGCATGCAAATGTGTTTGTTTTCCTGTCTTGTAGCTTCAATAGTGGAGCAGAAATGGTGGTGCCACATGCAACCATGTCTTGAAGGGGAGGAATGTAAAGTTCTTCCTGATCGTAAGGGATGGAGCTGTTCCTCTGGGAATAAAGTGAAGACAACTAGGGTAGGTATGATACCAACCTGACATGTTACCAACAAATAAAACAATAAGTGCACCAGATACTGGGTGCACATAGAAGACATGAGTTGAGAAGACTGAAGAAGTACAGGAAGAAAGTCAATACTGGGACTGGACTTCCTGGTCCTGCACACTTTTCTCAGCATACTTTGCAATTGCTTGAACATGCTAAGCAGTGTGCCAGACCTTCTCAGGTAAGCTGTGGAAATAGTAGAGTTGACTCCTTTTCAACTATCAATCATGACCAAATATATATTTCTTTCTGAAAGCACTTGCACAAAGTCTGTATACCTTGCTAAGCTCTTCATTCATAGGGTAGCGAGCACGTACATTTTATCAATATCATGGAATTACCATTTTCTATGTAGGAATTGCTGAGTACGGTAAGCATTTAACATGTTATTACAGTATCATCTTCTGGTTCTTTCTGACTTGTATGACTGGGATTTACTGAAAAATTTTGACAGTTTCAGTGAGTTCCTTTTCTCCATTTGACACTTTTTACATTACTGATTAAAAATTAACAGAAAGACATCTAACATTCGTTGTGTGCAATGCCTGGAAACAAATAAAAGTGCTGCGTTTAATGCTTTTTAGTGGCTAAGAGAAAGAGAAGAATAACAAATTCTTCAGATAAGCATTAAGCAATGAAACTTCCTTAAACTACAGCGTTGTATCTCTGTAGACATGCACAGCACAGTTCATCAACAGATTAAAATACACTCTGAAGACACGTGTGTGAGTAAGCATGAACGCCTTCACCCCTACACCTCACCACACATACTGATGACTGATTTTACTTGTAAGTATTCAGTAATAGTTTGTAGTGTCAGGCCATAATTTGCGATTATGGTGTTTACTTTATGAAGGTGTTTGAGTGTCCTTGTAATTCAACTGAAAGCGTCCTTGCATAGGAACTAAATTTCTGGTACACTTTGGTTGTAGTTAAACATAGTGTGCACTGACTGAATTATACTCATGCTGTTCCACAGAGAGCTCTACATGTCTCAGTTTCTGTATGTGTAAGGCTTTAGAACATTTTGAGTTTCTCTGAATGCAAGAATACTTCCTAAATATTTGATATACAATTCTATTCCTGAATCTTCTTCCAAATGTGTTTCTTCTGAAGGTAACATCTTGCTTCAATGCTGCCCATACTTAACTTTGTACATGCGAAGGCAAATCTGATTATATGCTTGTAAAATGTGTGTGCATGTGTAATATAACTCAACAGAAACAGATGGAATTTAATAATAGAAATAATTATGTGTGTGTGTGTGTGTTTTGAAATCTGTGTTGGCTACTACTACATGGCACTATTAATGTTAAATAATGCATGCCATTTTATGTTTATTGTATGTGTTTAACAAGCAGGAAGTAAAAAAATGGGTTTGGATTACATTTCTGTAGGAAAAGACAGGTCACAAAAGGGGGAGATATTAATTAAAATCACCTTGAGGGGATTTCCTCCTAACATTTTGTCAGAAGATAGGTTTTCCTACATTGGTCAAGGTTGTGAAGTTCTGTCCACTGTTAGGAATCTACAGAAGCCCAAGGCTCTTGTCGCCAAAGGCTTTATGCCTTTGTTGCAGACTCATAGGTCTGGCTTTTTGCTAGTAGTTGGACTTCTCTTGTCCTCCGTGGATGGTGGCAGTTCTCAGGACTCACTTCATGCCTCTTCAGAAGTGATGCTATGAAAAAGCCAGTTCTTTTCTGTATTTACAGTCATACACACTGATTCAGTACAATGGCTACCATAACATGCTTGCAGATCTGCCATCACTAAAAGGAAAACACTAATCCCCTTAAATCCTCCACCATTTGTTCTAGCTTGCCTTCTAGATTGCCCAGATACTGTATGTTGCCCCCTCCTTCCTTCATTTCCCACATAGCTGGAAAGCTTTTTTGAGACAATAGCAGTCTTGAATTTAAATTTCTGACTGAAAGTTGGTCTGCCATTGAAACAAGGTGACAGGTGAATGAAGGTCTTTGTCTTTCCAGATGCAGGGGGCTGAGATTTTAACATAGTCTGATGCCCAGAAAAATATACTTTGCTGTTGAAAATGTGAGTGATTCTTTGTGTTTAGACAGTAGCTTATTATCAAAAAAGCAAGTACTTTTTCCAGGTATGTAGTGACTACAATATTTTTGTCACTCCTTTTCTGCTCCCTAAAGTCTACATAAATAACAGGAAAAATTTGAAAGTGTTCTGTGGTTTCAACCCACGTCCTCCCCTCCCTCTCCCCCCCCCCCCCTTTTTTTTTTTGAGGAAAAAAAAAGAACTGTACAGATCGTCAGTATTAAGAAGTCATGAAAAATAAGTTTTTAATTGTCAAATTAGATAACCCATATGCTATTATCATGTATATTATAAAGGCATAAAGAAGCAAAGGGAACTGAACACCTTGAGTGATTCAAGCATATTTCAGAAAAGCCTTGTGAAGGCTTTCCTGAAAGGCCTAAGAAGGTCTATATTCATCTTTAAGCACTTCTGTAAGTTTACCTCCTTCATGTGCAGAAAATTAGCCCCGTTATCTGCTGAAGCACTATCTTCTTTTCTGCAGGATATGAAGTTCAAAAGCAGCACCTATGTTTCCACATCTTGAGCTGTTACTAGTTAGGCATCATGCTAGAGATAAAACCAGTGGAGGAAGGAGATATTTTGCTTGTCCACCTCTTTTAGCATGGCTAATCACACTATTGTAAAAAATTATGATACCAGCTTCTTTATACTTATGATATCAGTCACTAAGTAGAAAGACCAAGTGAACAATGACAGAAAACAAACTAATTTCTAATGTGGTCTACTTGAGGTTTTGCATTTTGTCCATCTATTGAAATCTAGTAAGGTAATACAGGAATAATGAATTGGAGATAACATAAATGTTATAGTACTCAGAATTCAAATGTTAAAAATCAGGTGGAAATTACTTACCTCCAGAATGCATGAACAGGTATTATGGAAAGACAAAACTGTTTTCTATTTTGTCTGCATAATAGTGGGAGAGGGCATGTATGTCAGCATGAGGAGTTAGCTATGGAAAAGGAATGAATACAGAGAGGGAAATTGTGTATGAATAAACTGAGTACTAAGTTAACTCATGCTAGTTTAGAATTGACTATTTTGGGTATATGTAGCCTGCAGGAGGAGAAGGAGAGAAACTGACAATTTAGCTAGAACGGTAATTTTTTTCTTTTTTTACTTAATATAAAGCAATTTGTGTTCACATTCCTGAGCATTATACCACAACAAAAGAGGATGTTCATGAACACATTAGGAGAATAATGAAATGATTGTGTGTATAGCTGAGATTTACCAGGCACATTGTGGCATTCTCCTGCAAACTGAGAAACTATTATGAGAGGAAGCTATTGAATTTTTTTCTATATGGCTAGACTCATAAATAAAATTTTTTTGTCATGTTGCCCTCTTTAAATGATGATAAAAGTGTTAAAAAAAGGGGAAATTAAAATATTTTTTTTACCTTTAATTTTTTTTTTTTGTTCTTACAGCTTTTTTCTAATATAATCATTTTAATTTAAAAAGGCCTATTGGATGTGTTTCCTTCCCTTTTTGCAAAATAAGGAAAATATCTGTTTAAAGCAGGGGAATTTTCCCATCAGTGGAAAACTACTAAATATAGCAGTATTATGTATAAAATTGACAATGACATTAAAAAAATGCTATGAGGTTGTATTTAACAAAGGAGTCCTTTTGAAAGCCTGGAAAACAACATTTTGCATCAGATAGGAGCTGAGAAGAAACAATTACATATTTCTCTCAGTTATGGGGTGTATACCACACCCAAGGTCTCTGGTTAGGTTTTTTTTCCAGAGCAGATCAAGTTTTTCAGAGCCAGGCTTTACTTGTATTTTTAAGAAAAGTACATTGCCTGTTGTCTTTATAATAGAGGCTGACTTTAATTAAGAGCACCAGAAACTGCATGTAACCTGTGTGAAAGTGGATTCTGCAGTGTTTTCTGGCATCCCAGTTCCCCAGGCATCCACCCTGGGACTAGCTTGGAACATGTTGTACTTCCTGGGCAGCCTCTAAAACCTGTGTGTCTTTCCTGCAGAAACTAGAGCAGGTAAAGCTAAAAACTACATAGGTAAAGTGGTGCATCCTGGGTCTTATCTGGAGATCCTGGAGTTGCATCATGCACTTGCACCCGGTAGTGGAGAGTGGAGAAGCATCACTTGGCTGATATTTTTTTGAGATGTAGAGAAATATGTATTGATATTTTTATGTGAAATAGAATAGAACTATTTAAATTGGAAGGGACCTACAATGATCATCTAGTCCAACTGCCTGACCAATTCAGGGCTCACCAAGTTAAAGCATGTCAATAAGGACATTGTCCAAATGCCTCTTAAACAGTGACAGACTTGGGGCATCAACCATCTCTCTGGGAAGCCTGTACCTGTGTTTGACCACCTTCTAAGGAAAGAAATGTTCCTAATGTTCAGTCTAAACCTCCCCTGGCACAGCTTTGAACCACTATGTAGTAATGAAATTGTACCTTGTCGTTAAGATTGTAGTTTGTTTTGGTAGAACCGCATGTAGAATGAGGCATAATTTAGTGCTAAGTTCTGGTTAAAATATGTGGAGTGGAATTTACTGGACTTTGCTTGGGTTAGGACTTACCAGTGTGAGATGATTAACCTAAGATCTAGGCTGTCTTTTCACTCTTGAAGAGAATTGTTCAATTCTGGGGGACAATTCATTTTGTCCTAACATAAATCAGATGAATTACCTTCTGGAAGTGCTTATATCTCCCTAATAGCTCTAAAGATTGCCTTAGTGCCTAATATTTAGATACGTGATTAGGAAACTACTGTCTTGGAGACTTTACTCTCTTTGATGTGGTCTTCAGTAGGAAGATGATAAAAAAAGCCCCTTAATTCTTTTGAGAATTGGGAAACTTTGGACTTTGACCACTATTGAATACAATATAATGTAAGAGGTGTTTCAAAAATGTTCATGTTCTGAAGGTACACATCTGTGAACTAAACTGGGGAATCATACTGTGATGAGCAATACATCCAGTATGTATTATTCAGTAAAAATTGGCAAGCAGTGCATGTCATTATGGATTGGCTTTTTGGTGTAATAATAATAATAATATAAATTAACCAAAAAGATCAGATGTAATATATAACAGGTATTGATTATTAACCTCTCAAAATCCCTAGAAGTTCAAGGTGACCAACAGTTTCCTATAAACAAGTGAATGTACTATTTTCAGACAGATAATAAAGGCCCATCTTTAGGAAATGAGCATCCAACTTCCAGAATAGCTGTTCTTTCGAGGGGCAGAAGGAACTGCAATTGTCACTGAAAACTGACTATTATTTTTAATTTGTGGGGAAGAGCACACTGCAGAAGAGAAAGAAATCAATATCTAATGTGTTACTATGTAGCGATATGCCAAACCAATATTAAAAACAGAGTACTGAAAAAAAAAAAAATTACAAGGACAGAGACAAATAAAAGAGATATTACAGGGCAAAAAATAAATCCATATAGAGTATATTTATCTACATTCCAAATCCAAATCTGCTTTCCAAATCAATACCAGAGATAGACAACTAGTGTGAAAAGAACAGAAATATTGCCAGGATGGAGAGAAATCCATACTGAGAGTGTTTATCTACATTCTAAAACAATATTGAAGAGAGCCTGAGGTCAGATATTTGTAATAATCCATTTAATCTAATTTTACCTTATGGCATCCAAGTTTAAAAGAAACTAAAAATTGACTAACATTCTTGGAAGAGGAGAAAGGGTACCACCCAAACAGACGAGCTGGCTGCACATGGAGCCAAACGGTGTTCAGTGTGCATCCCATTACTCTGAATCAGTGCAGTCCTTTTGCTGTCTATAAATACTGCTTACATTTTTACCCTGTCTCCTCTTTCTCACAGGCAGATGCTGGATTGTTTCTGAAGTAATTAAAGCTGCTGAAAGGAGAGGAATTAATTTTGTTTAGGTTTCAATTTATAAAATATGTTGTTCAGAACCCTTTCAGCACGAGGAATGAAAGGACCTCTGACAAGTATCTTTACATAGTAGAGCTTTGCAAAGGGCTACTGAGATTCCCAGTATCAGGAGGCAGCATTAGTGGTGACTTAGCTACTACCAGTGCTGTCATAACTACTGCTTGAGTAAGACAATGTAATACAAGAGAGCTAAAATGTGTGCCTGGAAATAAGAAAAAAAAGGCATTTTTGTCATAGCTGAGCCTGACATCAGTGCTAGAAATGCAGCTACATTAGTTGTTGGTAGGTGCTTCTCCACATGAGCAAGGCATGCATAGGCTCTTTAAGCAGCAGCAGAGGGGAGAAAAATGAAACAAAAGTTTTTTTCTGCCAAAGTTAAAAACAAATATTGCCATTGCAGTAGCCTCTTCCTGTATGATGTTTTCCTCTTCCTCCTCCAGGCTTTTCAATACCAGCAGTAGTAATGACATGTAATTAGAAAAAGCAGAATTACATCATATAAATACTGTGCATAGGTTGTACTAGGATGTTTCTGATAGCTGGATATATGGTAGTAAGGTAATGTATTTCTCACATGACATTTTTTCGGTGTAAAACTGCTACTAATTTCTATCACGTGAAACAATTTACCTGTTTTGTTGCCCATTGTGAAACATAAAATTTACAGAATAAATCAATGATCTTCCATGTGCCAATAGTAAATAATGTCAGGAAGTGTTTTTCCTAATATTATTTAAGGGGCTGTATGAATAAATTAAGAAACAACCTCACTTTAAAACTTCTCTGTTCCCCTGCCTCACTTCAGAACCTCTGTCTGTAGACTCCTCACCTTCTATCTTAATTTCAGGTGAAGATTTATAGGAATAGTACACATGCATAGAGCAAGCAGCAATACCTTGTGGTTCATAAAAAGGATGTGATTACAATGTAAGTGCACAGGCTGTAGCAAAATATTACCCATGGAAAGGAGTGATTGCACTTGTGACAGCCTCTTTGTTGCTATGGTATCTCTTTCCATGCCTTTGGCTAATCTGTCACTAGGAGAAATTTGCAGCTGTCTCAGCATGTTTCTCATTGCTCACTCAGAGACCCACTGTATCAAATCTGTCATTAAAAAGAGCAATAAGTGGTATGTACACATTTTCCTAAAGATATCTAGAAGTTTCAGGGGGTAAGTGAGTTGCTAATGTAAATGGGGTCACATTTTCTGGGGTCAGGGTAACTTTTTGTATTAGTAATTACTGCTTTGATCTAGAGTTACAATTCTTTCATATTGAAGTTCTAGATTTTCGTAGGGCACCTAAACACTAATCTTTTGGGACACTTGGACATTTTGATGAAAATAACATTTCAGCCAACACATATTACAAGGACTTATCAGTATTCAGGGCTATGAGATTTACTGCTTTTCTTAAAAATAGGTGCTAGATGCCCAATTTATTTCTTCAATGTGAAGTTGGCATGCTTAGTTCTACCCTATGAAAAGGTTCCTGTTGCAAGTCTATATCTGACATGCGTTAAAGCCTACAGTTTGATGATGTTCATTTGTAGGTCATAGAAATCTAGACAAATCGTAGTCTTTCCCCAAAGGCAAATGTAGTTAAAAATACTCAGTGAACACAAATTATGATGAAAAGGATTAAGAAGTGTTGTGGTGTGAAATGTTTTAAACAAAATATTAGACTGAAAAGTCAGTAAAACTTGTTGGGCAGGTGAAGATAATGCAAACTCCTAAGACATTTTCAAATGTACTTGAATGAAAAAAATTTCTATAACCAGAATAGTTTTAATTTTTTTTTTTTATTAGCAGTTTTTCCCTAGAAGGTTTGCATTTTTTCCTTATTTTTTTTTTTCAGTCCCTTGCTGCATCTCCTTCTGAATACATTGAGTCTTGTCTCTAGCTATTCAGAAGGGTTGCTCTAATTTTTTTTTTTTTTTTTTTTTGTGAGTAGAACACTGTACAGATCATGAGAAATGAAATCTTTTGCAATCCCTTAACAATACACGCAGAATGTAAGTAATATATGCTGTGTTTTGGACGTTTTTATGAAGGAATATTTTTTCCTAAGGTAAGACTGCAGCTAACATCCACTGAAAAGCATTGGTTTAGCTTCTGTAGACATTGACAGAATTACTCTGAAATCAAAGGAAAATATTTCTGCAATATTTAAAGAAAAGTGCAAATGGCTTTCGGTTGCATGTCATCAATTAACTAATCAGTTATTTTTGCAAGCATTACTTTCTTCCACGTGGGAATCCTCCACTCCATCAGTCCAGCCAAGAGGTTTTCTGCCTTTGTCCCAAAAGATTCAGCTTGTGATTTATTTTTCTTTCTTTTCCTTTTTCCCCAGTTTGTCCTTTGCTGGCATGTTTGAGATACTGACCTCATGTCTAAAGAATAATTTTCTACTTCTGTGATGAAAATAAGAATGAGTTCTGAAGGCTATGTGTAAATTACTGGTTTTCTCCACTTCTCCTTGAAGTGGAAAAGTCCTGACACTGAATCAAAGATGTTTTCACTCTCGTTTGCAGCTCCATTCTGCCAGTCTTTTTGCCCTTTCACAGCTGTGCAAGAAAGGCTCTTTGAATATCTAGCAGCCCTTTTTGTCTTCCTGAAAAACCTTTGTCAGCGTCTATTGCCTCGTAAGTTATGATACAGGAAGAAGATATTCAAATGCCTGTATCATGTGAATCATACTGGCGTGCTCTAAAACTAGTGCTTCTTCCCTGTCTCACCCTCCTTTGCAGTCTATAAGGGCTCCTTTGGATCATTTTTGCAAATCAGAAATAATACATTTCAGGTCAGATGGATTGGAGTGTTCTGAAACCTCACTTACCTACTACCTAAACAGCTGTAGGCAGAACTCTTCCTTCTTTCTATGGTTATTTGACATAGTCCTCACAAACTGTGCATCACTGTTTAGTTTTGGAACTGATATGAGGGAAAGGAAAAGTGGTGCCCAAGTGTCCAAAAGGTATTACTTTCATTTCTCAAAAATCCCATCATTTTCTTGAGGTATTGCCTTACTCATTAGGTCTGCTTATAAAAAAACTTCAGAGTTACTGCCCTGTCACAACTTGGCTTTTCTGCCTTCTAACAGAGGAAATGGGAAGTGGATAATCAGTATCAAGTGGAGAAAGTCAGTCATACAGAGCATTGTGCACAGTCACCATTGGAGGGGTGAACAACTCTCAAACCAGTTGAAATCAGATTACTCATATTATTCCCTCACAGAGCAAAGTAAGCATGGCAGTAAATCCTACTTATTTCTCCAAGGAATAATGAAAATAGTCCTGTCCTACTGGAGAACAGTTCAAAATGAAGAAAAAGTGTATCACAGTCAAGAGTTAGTGGAAGATTGATGTCCAGGAATAAATTAAAAAAGAAGAGAACCAACATAAAATTAATTTCCATAAGAGTTTGAAGACTGTTCATTTTTTTTTTAAGAGCTTGTAAGTTTTACACCTTCTTCCACCTTGGTGAACACCAGGTTCATCTTAGGAAAGACACTACTGCTGTACTGTATGGAGAACAGACTCCAAAGGACTTAATATGTTCTATTAAATGGACTTAGAGCATTCTTCTACTGCATTATAAGCATATACAGACGATTCCTTCTCAGGAACCATTTATCCACCTCCATATCTGCATTAAGAAATGTCATAAAGCTCTGAAGTGGAGATGCTGGATGAAGCTGCAAAATACTCAGGTCACCATGACTTATTTGCATAATATGACCTGTAGAACTATATTGGCAAGATCTCTAAAACTAGGAGTGAATGCAAGTGTGTCTCCAGTTTATGAAGACAGATATGATCTCAAGGAAACAATGGATTTTGTCTAACCAACATGTATCTATAACTTTAGTAGTAATAGAGGATTTGAGAATTGTAATGGAGCTCCATATTTTAAGAAGTCCAAACCAGCTTTGCTTCTTCAGGTTCAAGAATGCCACAAAATAGTTTATTTATGCCACCCAGAACAACAGCTTGTTCCTTCATCTTGAATTTAAGCTTTGTGTCTCAGGAGCATGTTCCTGCCAAAATTAGACCAAAGGACTTTATGTCTGCTTTTGCTATTACCAATTCAGGCAAATTCATTGAAAAATCAAAATTGTTGTTCTAGAATTCTGAGATCTCTCTGTCCTGTCTCCTTTCAGTGACCTTGGAAAATAAGAGCATAGCAAATTTATCGTATTCAAGACATTATTCTGATTGGGAAACTTTCTCCTAGAATGCAATGTGGGAAATTTGAAGCTGATTACTTGCAAAGCCAATGTCTTTTTGGAGGGTCGTTCAATAAACCACCAGAACCACCAGCAAGTTTGATGTCAACAACCTCTCTAGAGCGTTTTGTTCTTTCCTTCATTACTTCAAATTTTAGAGTACCAATGTCTAATTGTGATTAGCTACTCTGATTCTTTCATATATACCTTGTCTTGTGTCACTTACTAGTCACAGAATCACAGAATGTTAAGGGCTAGAAAGGACCTCGAAAGATCATCTAGTGCAACCCCCCTGCCAGAGCAGGATGACCTAAAGTAGGTCACATAGGAACGTGTGCAGGTGGGTTTTGAAATTCTCCAGAGAAGGAGACTCCACATCCCTTCTGGGAAGCCTGTTCCAGTGCTCTGTCACCCTCACAGTGAAAAGGTTTTTCCTTATGATTCTGTGGAACCTCTTATGTTCCAGCTTGTACCCTTTGCCCCTTGCCCTATCATTGAACATCATGGGCAAGAGCCTAGCTCCAACCTCCTGACACTCGCCCTTTATATATTTATAAACATTAATGAGGTCACCACTCAGTCTCCTCTTCTCCAAGCTAAAGAGACCCAGCTCCCTCAGCCTTTCCTCATAAGGGAGATGCTCCACTCCCTTAATCATCTTTGTGGCTCTGCACTGGACTCTTTCAAACAGTTCCCTGTCCTTCCTGAACTGAGGGGCCCAAAACTGAACACAATGAGAAGATGCGAGTGTGAAGACAACCAGCCAGGTTCTTTAAGAAAGACAAGTTAAATTGAATAAAAAAGCAGGTTCGTAGTTAAATTTCTACAGTTCATTTTCCCCTTTGACAGAATCCAGCTTTTCTGTCTACTGTGAATTGGAAAAATAGTATCAAGATGAACCCCAGTACAGAGGAGTTGTAGGAAATTGTAACTTCCACCTGGAAATCTCCATAATACTCAAGGAAGAAGACATTTCTAATCAGTTCAGGAATGTTCCTAATAACATGTCATTTTATCATGTGTTCAGGGCAAATGCCAGAGAAAAGCATCAAACCATCATTTTCTGGAATTAATACCAGTGTGTTATGGAATCTTCTTCCAAGTATGCCATGGGAATTTGTGACCGTTACACGTAAAAATGGAAGAAAATGACAGTTAAATTTTGTCCTCTACACACAACTTCAAGCATGGATGGTGGATATGCTCTCTGTGTTTTGCTTAATCTATTTACTTATTAAGTTGAGAGTAGCGGTTGCTCTGTTCCCTTCTTTTTCTCTGATGACCAAGATGACAACTTAGTTGGGAATCAACAACCATATTCTTACTGCTTCCTAGTGAAACAGACTTTATGCATTTTTTCTTGGGCAAAAGTCCTTCTAATTGTTCATCTGTGACAGTTTTTAGGTGAAAAGCCCTTGAATCTTCTCTTTCCCCAGTTCTATTCATACTTGATACAGGGTGACAGGAATTTTTCTGAGATCCTCCAAATCTGCCACCTGTCTTCTGTTTCTTATCTGTATTACAGTGATGGTGTGCTGGGTACTCAGACTGGAGAAAGTTAAAATTAGATTCCCTGAAAATAATTTTATATTCTCTGAATGGGTACCCACTACTCTGTCAGCACCCAGCACTTTGGCTAAAATTCCTCCAAGGATGGGGAAGTCTTTTCTTCATGTGGAGATTCTATATGGATGGAAAGACAGAGGAAAATGATGAAAGGGTTTCAATGCTGATGACTGACTTATTGTTTTTAAGCATTTCCCCCCCCCCCCCCGCCTGGATATTGCTCTGCTGTTTTCTAACTTGTTTTTCAGTTGTCTTATATTCCCTCAGCTGTGGCAGTATTCCTGGAGCGAAATGTGAGTGCACTACCTCAAAGTGCCAGCAGTGGAAGCGGGTAAGCAAGTGGGGAAAAATCACCAGAGGAATCTCTGAAGCTTGGGACAAAGGCAGAAAACACATGAGTACTTCACTAACAGAGCAGCAGGTACCCTCATAGAGAACATAAAATTACAGGTAAGGAAATAGTTTACATTTCTATTTTGATCTCATCCAAATAGCTTGTTCTCTCCATTCAAAATCCCATAAAAAATAACTTGCCATAAACATCTGAGGAAGAAAAAGATATCATATGTGTTGAATTTAGACTACCTGATTTTTCAGTAGGGAGAGTTTGAAGTTCAGTCTTGCCCAGTTTCAGGAAAAATATGTTAAAAGATGAGAATATTTCATACCTACAATGCAATTTAGAACCATAACCTGGTTTTAAAACAAAGCTGGATTTTTTTTTTTTTTAATTTATTTTTAGAATATTAAAGACAGGCAACTGCTTGTTACAGGTTTTCCTTTCCAATCAAGAACAACAGTAGACTTTTCTGTAGGTAGGTGAGGTCAGGTAAGGCCAAAGACAGACTCTGTTCCCATCCCTCCTTCTCCATTTACTTTCTCAGAGTTGTAAGGGTAGCAGGACTCTTTATTATACTTCAGTTTCCTCAACTGTAAAAAGGAAAGAGTTTGTTTTTATTTCCCATTTGAGATGAGTAGATGAAATAAGTGGTATAAACAATAAGAAAATTACATTTATTTAATTAATTGTCTTACAGTCGTATATGCCACCATGCTGCAGTCCCACTATGGAATTGTGACCACCACAAAAACCTCAACAGGATATATCCTTGTCTGAATTCCTACAATTATTATCTGTTACAGAAATTAAAATAAGGTTTAAGTCTTCTTTAAAGTAAAACTGTTGTCTGAAAATGAAAAAAATTGTTAAGTTAAAACAATTCTACTTTAAACTTACTTTCTCTGCTAAGTTACAGAAACACTGGGGAGGTTTAGGTATGTGCATTGTAGAGGCATTATTATTTGGAAGAGAATATTAAGTAAATTTGGAAGACTATTAACCTTGACCTGTCATATGTCTTCATCAGATATACACTATGGTAATTGTTCCAGTGAGTTGTACCAATTAATTTTATTTTGTAAACTAGCAAGTTCAATGAATTATTAGTACAGAGTCATATTAATTTGTTTCATATTATTTAAAAGTGTAGAGATTTTATTAAAGACACAAGTTACCAAAGTTATGAGTTGAATCTTGTAATGTATGTTTCTAATGATGTGCAGCATGATATTTAAATTAAAAAGCCTACAGAAAAAAAAAGGAAAATAATAATCTCTCTGTAAACATTATTCTAAGAAATCTAAGTGATCTTTTGAGGTGCTATGGAACCCTTTATGGAAGCAATCGTTATCAACATGTTCAAAAACTACCTCAAATATCTACATAAGGAGTCCACTGTCAAAATGGAAATTATCTTTTACAATGTTTCATTTGTTATTTTATGGTGTTTCCTGTAACCTACAAATCCTAGAAATGACAGTAAGTAGAGTTCTCAGAATGCTCAGTTTTCAAACCTTAAACTTTTGATTTATTCTTTTTTTCTTTAAATGTATGTGGGAAGAACACACTCAAATATTTAATTTAGAAGGAATTGTATTCTGACTTCACGGCTCTTTTTTGTACCACCGATCTGTCCATGGGCTTATTATAAAGGAAATTTTCAATTAGTGTTTTCTCATAGTTAAAGAATTCTGTTATACTTGCAAAAATGAGTGTTATCTATCAGTTTCTATTGCTTTTTGGTGACGAATCAATGAGGTTGAATTTGAGTATGTTTAAACCTTTTCCTTTGGGGTTACTGTTGTTGCTGGGGGTGTTTTGAGACCATCCTCTTTTTCTAAGAGAATTTGCTTTGATTCTGAAATATGTTTTTTCCTGTCACTTTGTACTTTTCCTTGTCAGTTAAAGAAAGTTCCATCTATCCCAGTTTTGTTTTCTGTAACTAATTCCATAATGGTGTAGTACTTGACATGTGTTTGTTTCTTAGGCAAACGTGTAAAACTCCTCAAGTCCGAATGGAGAAGTAGAGAAAGGAGATTTCTGCTGTGCCTGATGACAATTTTTGATTTTTCCACACACACAAAATATTCTGGCTCCACGTTGGAGCACTAGTTGTGATGAATCCTAGTCTTGGTCGGATTCTAAGGAAGGGCCAGAACGTTCGTTGAGGAATAAAGAGTCAAACCACTCCAGAAAATGTGTTCCAGCCCTGGTTTATTACTCACAGAGCAGCAGGTGTGTACAAATACAGGTTTACACAGTATTAACAGGAATTGTTGTACCTTAATCTTCAATGTAGTTGCTTCGTTTGCTGCAGATGCCCAGGAATCATGGCTTATTTGGGCAGAGTTTCAGGAGGGTGGTTGGAGAGACTCTGCATTGCTCTCCTAGAGCAGCCTGGGTGCATCAGCCAGTTGCTTCTGGGGAAGACACTCACTCTCTTTTCAAAGGTAGATTCAGTCATTGAACTTAAGTTACTCATTGTCATGGGAAAGCAAGAGATGCTCTAGAAAAGAGAACAGCACTTAGAAAAGAATATCTTGATACATTCTGTTAGGTGTTGCTTTCTAGTTGTAAGTTCAGCATCCAACACTGGACTACTTAAAGTTCAGAAAAACTTGGGAAAGGGGTATTTCCACTATATTCCTATGATATGCTAGATGTTGTCTGTTTGATCTTAAAAACACATTTAAGATTAAGAATTCTGCCATTTTCAGGAACCTATGCCATACTCTAAAATATTTTTCCTTTGCCTGTTTTTTCTAGTCCTAACTTTAAGATTATTTTGAGCAAGTGGAAAGCTCAATTTACATATGAAAGGTTTCCAAAGCCTTTTAGTTTTAATTACAGTTTTTAACACTGATTATCTAGGTCTTCACTTTAACACTGAAGATCTCCTGATGAAATGATTAAGAGTGGTGGGAAAACAAGAAATACAGAATTATACTCTTAATGGCTTTGTGTGCAATGAGTTTTCAATGTGTTTCTTTCTTTCTAATGGAAGGTCCTAAGCACAAGAATGATCACAAATGTAATTCTGATTAGTCAGAGTGCAATAAAAATATGAAAGATTTCAAAGCTTTAGAGTCTGGTGGTTATCAAAGACACGGGAAACTTTTGAGCCATTTAAAGTGTTCTGGGGAATGTCCTGTGTGATGAATAAAACGAGCTAGAGACATTTGCTGAAGAACAGACCTGAGGATCTAGACTTCTAAATTGCTCCATTACAGGCTTGGGAACGTGTTTAGACTAACACTTTTGTTACTGAATTTCCTAAAATAGAGTTAAGGGAAAAATTTAAAGCTCTTGGCTCTTGATATCAAAAATTAGGTAGGGCCAAAGTTTTATGAGTTGGAATGAAACATTTGAAGATTTGAAAAAATGTCTATCAGTATGTAACCATCTCTGAATGTAAATGAATTCATATGGTTATCATTAAATATTTGTTTTCCAGACTGCTCAAAAATCACTCCAATTTTGCCTTTTGTCTTTAGCCAAAGTCAAATAGCAGTCGGTGATACTGAAACAAGGGCCTGTTTCAGTTCTCTGCTGCCATTATTTTATCAAGCAGACCCTTGAAATATGGTTTAAACACCTTAACATTTCTCAGACTTTTGAAATGGTTCCTTGTGCCCCCCCAAACCTGGTTCTCTAGCATAAATCTCCAAATCCACACCTATGTACTGTGAGGTGCATATCTATAGAGGAGCCCTATTGCAAAAAAGATCCTTAATGGCTTTTTCTGTCCATCTTTCCTACTTCTCTAGAAAATAAATTACAGGATTCTCAAGTTGTGAAGAAATTGTGGCCCTTTGTTAATTGCCCTTTGTTAGTGTTTGCAAGGTACTTTTGAGTAACACTGGTATGAGGTAATAGTATTACAAAAGCAGCATCTTCCAAGCATACAAGTTGAATGGCTTCAGTGAATAAACATGCAGAAATGGCAATGCAAAGTGTCCTCTGCTTTTTTTCATAAGCCACATATGAATGATGTGCATGCATCCACACAGTGGATTTTGAAGTTTTAGGAAATACTGTGCTTCCATCTGTTCAAAAGATTAATTTCCAAAGTTAACTTCATTTGCACAGGGCAGAAGTGGAAAAAATGCACTGGGAGATGTTTGTTTCTGGTTCTATGGGCCCTTCTGTTTCTACATTGTAATAGTTGCCTTAAGTTTTCATTACCAAAACAGTTATGTCATGGAAAAATATGACTTATATAGCCCTTTTCAAGTCCATTCCTTATTAGGAAAGGTTTGCTAAAGCATCACTTTGAAGACCATGTTTTATTATTTTTTTTATGTGATCTATTTACATACAATATAAGAAAGAATACAAAAATAAGGACACAAAATGGATGGAAATATACTGCATACAAATAAGTATTGTCATGGTACAAGATCTCTGTCTCACCTCCATGTCTTGGACAACAATCTGTAGCCAGGCATTTCTTCAAGCCATTTCTTAGGCCTCTTACTTCAAGTATTTATTGGAGGTATTGTTGTAGCATTCGCTGTATTTAGCTTATCATGTTGGTCATTATGTTTATTTGTGAGACCCTTTTTATTTTTCCTAGAAATCTGCATGCCATTTTTGTTCCTCACAGGCCTCTAATATTTTACAAGAGTGCTAGAGGTGTCAAGATGGCTTTTCTTTGTCTCATGGAGTTCCACTTATTTCAGGGTGAGCTATTAATTGCTCTAAAAAAAATGTATTTCCTTTCTTTGTCTTATGTATCTCAGGAAAAAAAGAGAAAGAAGATAGCTTGATTCTTGACTATGCTCAGACAACATTCAGGCTGTGACCACACACAGAGTACTGTACAGTTGGTGGAACTGTTCTAATTAGAGAGAACGCTCCCAGTATTAGTTTCTTTCTCTTTCTTGTGTTTATTTGTATTCTTTGGTGAAAACATGGAACAGAGGGTCCACCATACTGCTGAATCATCTGTGGAGGGAAGAAATTCTGGCTTAAAAATTTGCCCCTTTCTGCATTTGCATTGATATGTAGTCCTTACGACATTATAATAGGCTTCCCTCAAGCTTTCCTCCCCTACTAAGTTCTGCTTTTTTCTGTGCACAATGGAAAAGAGCGAGAATTGGAGTTGCAAGGCCAGGCATAGAAAGGCAAGTTGCTAACTTTAAAGTGCCTGACTTTGCAAACTAGAGAGTCTGTTTTTAATATGGATTTGTGTATGACTGGTGATAGACATAGAAAAAATTGAAAGAGCTGCCAGTCAAAAAAAAATAGTAATATACAAATTTGCACTATGAAATGTTCCAGTACATGCTTATTTCAATATATGATATATTGTTACCTATTTTCTTCTAACATTATTAAATAATAATTACTTATGTGCCTCATTTGGATGTATAAATCATTCTGTAGTTACAACTAATTAGTAATACTTTCGTTTCTCTGAAGAAACAGAAGACTTGTACTATACCTAATTGTGATCCTGTAACATTGATGATTAGGTGCATGAAAGTAAGGAAGAGTACTTTATTATTCAGGCAATATTTGCTCAGCCATTCTTTACATCCTATAATCTTGACTTTTCTTCCGTCCTCTTATAAGGCAGAAAGAAGTCTTGAAGAAAAATACCAGGCTGGGTTTTTACTGGGAATCCACTCTTACAGAATAGGTAGTATTATCAGCTGTATTCATTAGTTGTGGGGATTTCACAAGTGAGGATGTTTTTCACCCATTTTCAGCAGCACTGGAATGGAGGCTGTCCAGAAAATCTCTGGAGCTGATAGCTTTTCTAATGTGCTGCCTTTAAGGTCTTTTCATTTTTGGTCCATTCTGGGTTGCCCTGGCAAAAATGCTCTACCTGTTTCAAACATTGTGAACAGAAGACAGGCTGAAAATTTCAGTTACATTTAATTATGTATTGTTGTTTTAAAATAAACCAAGTGAGTTCATACACAATTACAGCCAATTTAAAACAGCCACTCACTAATTTGAATTAAAAAGTCTGCAAATGTGGAATGATTGTACTTTAATTGCACATTTAGTACAAGAAAATGAAGAGAGTCTAATGCATTGTATTTATGATATAACAACCATGTGAAAAAAATATATTAGAATAAAGGGAGTAATTATGTTCCCAGAATGAACAAATTAATTCATATCAACACCTAAGATGCTAAAGGTTTTATGTCCTTTTTTCACTTGTGTTGTTAAGCAGCAGCAAAGTTAATTTTCCATATATATTAATTATTAATTGAAAAATTTATTAGACTTGATTTGCACCCATTCAGTGTGTTACTGCTCTCTTAGAATTTTAAAGACTAGACAGAGACTGCTATCAGTCCCCCTTTTCCTATAAAGACCTTTGTCACAATAACTTGCTTCCCAGTTACTCAAACAAAACAGCTTTTACTGTATCCAAAATTAAACGTTTCTGGGAATACCATTACTAGCTATTAGCTAAAATGTCATTGCTTCTTTATGAAACTGCCTTTATCATCCAAGAGGTCTATTCATTCCCTAATGTGTATGGCTGTATAACTTCCATTAATGTTAATGTCTGGGCTGTGCTTGCCCATAACAAGTATTACCTTCTTACAAAGAGGCTGATGTGGACCATGTGTGTCTTACTCAGAGTAGATTGTGTGACCTGGAAGTCAACAGAAAAAAAATGAAAGGAAGGAAAAAAAAAAAACCAAACACAAACCCACCATTAAAAAAAAAGGGCAGGCTCAATAATAAAAATTCTGGCAAGGTAAAGCAGTTAAAAACTCCAGTTGTGTAATCGTAAAAACTAGGAATATGCAAGTTGTCTTCCTGTGCAGTCTGTATAAACAAAATGACCTTTGTATATGATTAGCCACCTGTTACAGAGCAGAGACTTGAATGGCTCTCTAATTTTTTTTCTTCTTCACATTACGTATTTATTCTATGTAACAGTGTTTTTTGCTTTTATAGGGATATTTCCACCACACAATTGTAGAGTTAGATGGGGGGGGAGGAGTGGTGAGATAGGCCTGCAGATTATTATTTTACTGGGTTTCTTTGTGACTGAAGAGAATGCATTTGCACTTCCAAACTCATATGTAACAGAACAGTCATGTATGTGTGAAAATACTCTTCTTGCTAGCTGCCATTTATCACCTTAGCCCATGCATTGGCAGAACTGGATGTAACAGAAATAAGAAATCGCAAAATGGTTATGGCTGGAAAGGAACTCTGGAAGTCCAACCCTCCTGGTCAAGCAGAGCCACCTAGAGCCAGTTGCCCAGGACCAGATGGCATTTAATTATTTTCAAGGAGGGAAACTGAGCAACCTGTACCAGTACCTAGTCACCCTCACAATAAAAAAGAAAAGTGTTTTCTGAAAGGAAGCCTCTTGTGTTTCAGTTTGCGCTCAATGCCTCTTGTCCTGTCACTGGGTACCACCTGAAAAGAGCCTGGCTCCCTCTTCTTTGTATTCTCCCTTCAGGTATTTGTACACATTGGTGAGATCTTTCCTGAGCCTCCTCTTCTACAGGCTGAACCATCCCAGCTGTCTCGGCCTTTCCTCATATGAATATTCTCCAGTCCCTTATTGTCTTATTAGCCCTTCAGTGGACTCTCATCAGTAGCTCTATGTCTGTCTTGTACTGGGGAGGCCAAAACTGAACCCATCATTCCAGGTGTGGCTTCAGCAGTACTAAGCAGAGGTGAAGGATCACCTCCTTTGACCTGCTGACAATAGGTTGGCTGATGTGGCCCAGGATACTATTAGCCTTCTTTGTGGCAAGGGCAGATTACTGGGTCATATCAACTTGGTCCCTCAAAAGTCAGCTGGCATCTTCTCTTTTTAATAGCAAAGGTCTGTTCTGTGAGTCTGTAGGCACAATAGGGAATTCAGCTGTGTTCCAGTGGAAAAGTAAGAAGCTTTGATCCTGCATCTGCATGACCTCTTTGAAAGCCTCACATCTGTTGACCTGTCTCTAGTGTGCAGTTGCATCAGTTGGCATCAGTTGATTTAACACGTTTTGTTTTTTTTTAATGTATACATATATATGTCTCAAGTGAGGCTAATGAAAGTCCACCTTCGGATAGGGTCAGAAGATGTGTATCTTACATTATGTAGCTCGGTGGCAGCTTGGTCCACAAATAGGATTCCGACTTGTTGCAATAAAGCAAAAAATAAATAACAATAAGATGCTGTGTCAGCCTTTTGAGCTTTGGTGCAGGGCACAGAAATATGTTGCCTGACTTTTAAATTAATTTTCCATTATTTTTTCAGGCAATCTTCTGCTATAGAAGGGGCCACATGAGGCTGTTTCTAACACAAAGAACAAAGCAAACAAAAGTGTCTAATAAACAAACCCATGTATCACAAAAATCACAATGCACAATTTTATTATTGCCTTTCTAAGTGCAGTTCATAGAAAAAAATTGGTAGAGACGGCAAACTGAAGTAATGAACTCCTTGAACAGTCTTTTTAATATTCTACTCTATGCTTGTGCTCTGCAGAGCCAACAAGAGTTGTATGCAAACATTTTTGCTGAGGGCAAAAAGAATGTTTCATCATTAAGGAGTATGACCTTTCTTTCTGTGATCAAAATGAAAAGCATATGCCACTGGATGTCATAAAGTGTTATTGTGACCATTCCAATGGGTTTTTCCTCAAGAGTTGGGATGTGGTCCCCTGACACAATTTGATATTAAATTGTTACATGATCATTAATTGTATCCACTGACACAGCAGAAATATTCCTCAAAGTTACGTTTCTTTGATATGACAGATTTTTTTTTTCTTTTAATGTTTAAAATCTGAATCAGACACAGGGAAAGTCCAATTACTGTGAAATGCTTTGTCTCCCACTCTTTCTCTGTGGTCTTTCTGTTCTGCTCTTGTTTCATGTTAGGCTGGATGAAACCACTATAAGTGAACTCCTCGGTAGTTATTTTGTACCTTGTGAATAACAGGATATATCTCTTGCTTGTTTATGTTTGTATTATTTTTTGTCCTGCTTCTCCACTAAGTGATTATTACTTGCTAAGATGCATTTAGCCCTTAACAAGACATTGCCTTTTCCAACCTAAATGATTCTATGATTCTATGATTTTTTTTTAAAGTGGTGTGCAAAGAATGGAAGAATACATCTCCAGTATTGGTCACTGTTGTAGTCAAGGCTAACGTTTTAAAATCATAGACATTACCATGCAGAAGTTTTCACACTGACAAGATGAACAGAATGCAGACATTTTTCCTTGAAACCAATGCTTTTGACCTTTGTGGGTTGGTAATTTGTGACCTTCAAATTTTTTGTTATATTTTTAAGCACAGTCACATTTCAGTTTCTCCTTGTCAAATACAATTCTAACAAAGCACTTAAACACACAATTTAAGTTGGGGGGTAATACCATCTAATACCATTGGGAGTTTTTCACTTTGTTAAAAACAATTGAAAGAGCATTGCTGGACAGAGATTTTATATTTCAGTCTCAGTTTCCAGTACTTCGGAAGCAGATTCTCTATGTACAGTTTTGATTTTCTGATTTTCTTTTTCTTTACAGGTAACCCGATAGCTAAAGACAAATCAAGTCAGTCTCAAGGCTGAAAGCATTAAATACAACACATAGGAATTTCATTCCTCCAGGCAATCCTTGAAGTGAAATTTTATACTGCTGGGGTGTATCCTTCAGAATCAATTGTTTCAATGAGAACCTGGCTTGTAATCAGCAACAGCCTTGAGATCAAAACTGCTGGAAAGTTATTCTGAACTTCTGTGTCACAAAGATTTCAACTGATTGAAGTGTGTACACTTGTAAAATTGCACTTGCTGAGGAATTTGCAGCTGTTATCACAAGAGTTGATATTCAGATGGTGCAGAAAAGCAGCAATCTT
The DNA here is from genome assembly GCF_000691845.1 of Merops nubicus. NCBI lineage: Eukaryota > Metazoa > Chordata > Aves > Coraciiformes > Meropidae > Merops > Merops nubicus. The sequence continues at coordinate 47,337 of NW_008603471.1, read as the reverse complement.
TTGGATTCTCCATTCCAGACTGGTGGCTTTTCATCTTGATGAAGACAACCTCCAAAATATATTGGTTTCTTCTTCCTAAAATGATCCCTGATCCACCATTCATATTGCTGGTGGGACTGCACACTGCTTTAATTAAATTTCTGTTGCAGAAGTTGTCCTCTGGCATGGCACAGTTTTAGACATTTTTATTTGTATTCCAATCTTGGAGCTCTCAAAGGTACATATTTAAACATCCTCAAGTTGCTTTTGTTATAGGAATGGAAATATATATCCATTGTTAATAATTACTGTTGACAAATAATAGTTATCTGAATACATCAGTCATATTAGAATGTATAGCCAGGTTGACATGTTTCCCTAAGGCTAAGCAACTACTGCAGCTCTTTGGCAATTAAAAAAGTAGTGGTCAAAACTGAATTACCACTTCCATTATAAGGCATTTTATACCATTAAGATATACATTTCCATTCAGTTTGAAGGAGATGAGTGTTCCTGGTATGCTTTTTAATTTCCCAACCTTTAATTAATTGAAATTCATAGTAAGCAGTCAATGACAGTATTTCATCCCTTTTTATAAAGGTAGGCAGGGATGTAAATGAGTTTTGCAATTATGAAATTGAATAGTAATCCTTCAGAATTTTTGTCTTTTTATTAAAAAATAAAATCTCTTGCTTGACCCTAAGTACTGTTGGATGCTTATGTAGATGTCTGCTCAGTCTGTTTGCTATGAAGGAAAGAAGTCTTAATACCCTCCCAGATTTACAATTCGTGGATATTTTGCTTGCTTACAGTCATTCAGTTTAGATCTGATTGTTGCCAAAAACACATTTACTTTTTTATTTTTTTGTTTCAGTAGCAATTTTTGAACTTTGTGATGTGCTGTTACATGAAAAAAATCCTCAATATTTAAAGGCCTTAAGCATCTATGAGATTTTTTCTAAGTTATTACAGAATGTATAATTTTTATACTCCATTTCATGTACATTGTACCATCTGTAACACTGATACAACAGAAATTTGGCCATTCCTTTTAATGACACTGCATAAGCATGCTGACTGGAGAGGATGAGGGAGTTCTGACCGTATGCTTTGATGCATTGAAATGAAAACCACACATACTTAATGGTAGTCAAAAATATATAGGAGCAAGCTTATTTACAAGTCCTATGTGGTTACCAGACTCCCAGAAAAAGAGGGAAATGATTTTATCTTTACAAGCCATTGACATGGCTAGGGAGTTATATATTAAGTTCCATGATGGATGAACACCCTGGAGTGCTCTGCCTGTCACAGTAGCCCCTGCTGTTCCAAAACCGTTTCATTACCTCTGCTGTATTATTGCACAGGAGAGCTTAAATAAAATAAATGACTGTTGGGAATAAAATTGAGAAGTATATTCTAACATTCTGCTGAGAAATAATAAAAAATATTGGCAGGGAAAGATATTATTTTCTGATTAAAATTTAATTAGGATAAACTGTAACAGCAACTAGATAGCTCAGTATTTTAGGATGGATTAGTATTGTATGGGTTTGTGCTAACAGGTGCAGGACAGAAGGTAGCACCTTAAAGAGATTGTCTGGGACAGTGCAAAGTGTAAATGTGCTGTTTTATAAAATCTGAATTTGGCTTCTCTTTGGTCAAAAATCTACATCATGCTTCTCAATATTTGTTTTCTTTGTTTCTTTGTTCTTAATCCAATACTGAAAATACTGTATTATATACAAGTGTAACACATGCATATCAATAAGTGAGAATAAATGGGTTTTCAAATATACTGAATAGATTATCTGCAGTAGATTAATGTTGTGAATATTCATAGCAAGTGAATAAAATTGTAATATAAAATCGAGCTCCCTGTATGGATGTGCACTTTGGAGGTCTATTCTGTTTACCCATGGAACAAAATTATTTTTTTTTTTCAGTAAATAAGAATCTCAAGGGCTATATTAATTTTATATTTCTTCAGTAGAGCTGGTAATATCTTTCACCACTTTGAAAGATCCTTTTCCAAAGGAAACTGATATCTAGCTCAACTGTTATAGCATTGTCATGGGAAATTCTCTTGGGCATCTTCAGGAAAGACAATAAAAATGAGTTATTTTCTCCACAAAAGCGGAATCCTGAAAAATTCTAATTTAGACCTTCTCATCAGCAATGGAACATGGTAGATATTCCTGAAAAGGTTTTGTGTTAAGAAGGGAAAAACAAAACAAAACAAAACAAAACAGTTCAACAGTGAACTTTGCTTGTGCATCTTGAAGCAAGATGGGAACCACAATTCAGCTGTCCATAGTGCCTGTTTTAGTGCTGCCTTTGAAAGTGGAGTACAGGTGACTAGATCAGCTTTGGACATTCGTTGTAGGCGTATGAAGATGAATGCTGCTTCAATTACTCCTTTATTCCTCATATATTATTTCCTATATTATATGATTTATCCAGCTTCATCAGTTTACAAAAATTATCAGGCATCATGATCAGAGGGTAATCCATTTCACCCTTCAAATCTGGCAAACATCAAGAACTCTGAACTTTGGGAGAATGTGGGTTCCTATTCTGCAGTTCAATTTGGCAGTGCGTTGATAAGGAAAGAAAACTCACTCCTTGTTCAAACCTTTCCAAGTGAAATTTATTGGTTCAATTCAACAAAACATAAAGCAAATCATAATATGAGTCTTGATGAAAGAAATTTGCAGATCAGGTCTAACAAGTCCAAAATAGAGCTCAAAAACCATTTAAGGGCTCTAAGTTGCTTTTATCTGGCTTATGTGTCATAAGTAAGTGTTAACCTTTGAAACAGCTCTTCTGCAGATACCACTGTTACTACATTCCAATGCACCTGTTCTGTGTCCTTTAAATCCTCCTCTTTATCTTGTATCTTTTAAATCTTGGCTCCTCCAGCTCTGCTCACGAACATTACGGGTTTAGAGTTTCAGTACTTCACCAAGCCAATGCAGCTCTATTTCATGTAGAACCTATACACTTTGAAACTGGAGACAGAGTGCATCAGATAGATTTATTTTGAAACCAACAAGCTACTATAAAGCATGCTATTTTGTTAGGTTTCCTAAAAATATATGCAGGGTTTTTTACTCATTATAATTGTACAGCTGGCTTTTATAGTTTCTAGGTAACGCATGGAAGTCTGTAACAACAAAACGGAAAGATGTAATTGGCATCTTTTTCTGTTGATTTACTGCCTCCTTCTTCATGCCCTGAATTTTACACGTGTTGTTAACCAAGATATTGGCAAGGACAAGGAGCACAGTTTTGGTTTGGAAAAGAAGTGTGCCCTTAATCACTAGTTTTTGTTTGTGAATTGTTAAATAGCTCTGTATTAAATGTGTCACACCTGAACAATCTGACAGCATTAAATGATTTCTCATGGTTTCAGTGGTATTAAATTGAATAATAAGAACTACCTAATCACTTTGTTAGTCTTTATAATGCAATTAGCACCCTGAGAAACTTTTCTGGTTAGTCTTTTATAGAAGGAGAAAATATTTCCAAATTACATCTTTCATCTTGTTCCTGTAAGAGTTTCTGTAACATTCTGATACCACTTTGCCATCAGTCATTTCAAATATTTTAGCAAAAATGTCTTCCATGGCTGTTGATTCGCATCTTCTGTATTCACCTGCAGTGCTCATGAGGTAATTACAAGAGGTAGTACATGAAAAGGCTGAATTTACCACAACTTTGTTTTGACAGATGATGACAAGTGTTGCCAACATCTCTTAATTCAAAACTAACTTAAGACCATCTGCTAGGAGGACCACTGATGGTGACAGCTGGAAACTATTATGTAAGGGAATGACTGTTCTTCTTTCTCAGACTGCTGTTAGTGGGGTGCCAGGCTAGGCAAAAGCATAGTATTTTAGTTTCATCACCAGATGTGTACGTTCTGGGGATTTGGATGCTGCATGAGAGCACTGGTTTACAGTCAAGATCCCATAGCTGGTGCTGTCACAGTGGCAGCAGGTCCTTAGGTGTTTTTTCTAGAGTGGTGGAAAGGTCTGTTTCCTGTGTTTCTGGGATTTGCTGCAAAGCCTGACTGCAGAAACAGAAAGGTGCCTTTGTGATTTCAGTGGGATTTGGATAAGGCATTCAGGTGCAGGTGAGAGTGTTTGGAATTTTCTCAGAAAATTCTGAATGAGCAAATTCATTAAATTTCACATGCCTGTTCAGGTTAACCGTTAAAGAACTTTCCCTGTATTTTCAATCCTTCCTATTGCACAGGTAATTCTTTGTGGCAACGGGAAGTGAAATACAGTTACTCTTTAATAATAAATTTTCTGCATTAAATGTCACTTATTAATATTAGCAATGTCTGAAAGACATGAAATACATCTGGTTTTCAGTTCTGAAAATCAGTATATTGCCCAACTTGGTTCAAGAAATCGCAATAATATAAATATTATTGCCCATCTAACTGTAAAATTTCAATATTAGCTCTTTAAATTATGTTTATAATCATAACTGTAAAATTCTGTTTAGATTCTCTGGAACAGCAGGGCCATTCTTTTTTTTCCCCCTATGACACTGAGGTAACCTAAAGAACCTGTAGTTTGGGATTTATGGCTTTGCTCTCACTGCTTCAAGTGCACAGCTGGGAAAACATGTAAAAGTACTTATGGCACTGACATAGCTGAGACATTTTTCTTGAATATGATGAAGAGGTAAAGTTGCAGATTTACTACGTATAATATATTGGTTGAATCCCTTGAACACTTTTCTCCTTACAAACACAACAAAAAATTAACATTAATTTTCCAGCCTTATGTCATGGTATTTGTACCTGATATCCAGAACTTGCAAAATGTTTTCTGAAAAATGTAAAAACCAAGAACCTAGCTGTTTTAGTCACTATGTCTTCACATAAAGGAGGTTATTTAGCCTGCTTCTCTCTCCGTAAACCTTCCCATTGGTGATCATAGAATAGAATCATAGAATCCTTTAGGTTGGAAGGGACCTTTAAGATCATCAAGTCCAATCATTGAGCCATTAGGGCTCTAAAGTCCTCTGCTAAAACAGATCAGAATCTGGCAGGGTTGGAAGGGACCACAAGGGTCACCCAGTTCCAACCTCTCTGCCATGAGCAGGGACACCTCCCGCTAGATCAGGCTGCCCAGAGCCTCCTCCAGCCTGGCCTTAAAGACCCCCAGGGATGGGGCCTCAACCACCTCCCTGGGCAACCCATTCCAGGGTCTCACCACTCTCATGGTGAAGAACTTCTTCCTCATGTCCAGCCTGAATCTGCCCACTTCCAGCTTTGTCCCATTCCCCCTAGTCCTGTTGTTACTCGATATCCTAAAAAGTCCCTCCCCAGCTTTCTTGTAGGCCCCCCTAAGATACTGGGAGGCCACAATAAGGTCACCTCAGAGCCTTCTCTTCTCCAGACTGAACAGCCCCAACTCTCTCAGTCTGTCCTCATAGGAGAGCTGCTCCAGCCCTCGGATCATTCTGGTGGCTCTTCTTTGGACACGCTCCAGCAGGTCCACGTCCCTCTTGTAATGGGGGCTCCAGAACTGGATGCAGTACTCCAGGTGGGGTCTCACCAGAGGAGAGTAGAGGGGGAGAATGAGTCCCGTTGTTGTTGTTTTTACTTTTCTTTGGTCATTTACTCTTTTCCTGGGACTCAGTCAGTTCTTATGAAACTTTAGTAGTGATAAGTTTTCTAATAAATAGTAGCCTGGAACACAACAGAGGCTCTTCATAGTTCTAGGAGAGAAGCGAGAGAGAAGGTAGGTCTCTTTCATTTGCTCTTAAAATGGTTTTCAGCTTAAAGTATTCTATTCAATAGAAGCATTTTTTTCCTAACTATAAATGGTCTGTGGCTCAATATGCTCTCTGATCATAAAGCTGATGAAATGGTCCTCTCTGTATGGCAGATTACTTCAGCAGAATTTACAAATGGAAGATGATGATTTTGCTAATGTCCATGGGCAGGTAGACAGAATTTGGTCCCAGATGCTCTGCCTAATGTTTGTGGCAAAAGCAACTCAAAAACAATGCCTCCATATGCCATAATTGCTGGAATTATTTCTCAGGCATATTCCCTTGTCATTCCTCATATGTAGAACTCATTAGATTCCTAGTGGGAGAACATATGGAGAGGAGAGATGATGGAAAATATTGTAAAACAGATTGTGTATTTAAATTTATATTATAAAAGACCTCTGTGTACAGGCAAACTTAGTGGAGAAAGTTCAAACACTTTCTTCCCACTTCAAAAGGAAATCAACATTTGTGGACCTGTTATCTCAGTGCATTCAAAACCACTGACATATGATGGGTTAAAGTTATCTGGCTTTAGGGATATTAGTAGGAGTTTTACTGCCAGTTTGAGGTCAGTCCTATATTTCCTACATTATTTTTCCAAATATTTAGTTAAAACATAGCTGTGTAAGATCTTTCCGCTAATAGGAATGACCAGGAGTCAAAGTTCCATCCATACAAATCTGTTGGCAGTATCAGGCCTTTGGCTGTGGGTTTGTGATTTCAGTGTCAACACAATAACTTTTATGAATACCTTATTTGTGTTTCATAAAAGTAGCAATGAAGTTTCTTTCATTCAGCTCAGATGACTGACTAATGGATGGGGACCATATCCAATGCAGAGCTCTTTTAATGACTACTGAATATTAATAACTCATTCTTTATCCTTACTTCTAGTTAAATAAAGCAAAAAAATAATTTAATCATACATGAATTAAAAATATTATACACTGACATTTATGATTTTTTTTAATTATACTTATGACTCTTCCATCTTTTATGTTAAATTTTGTCTCTTCTTATATTTTCTCAGTACTGGCCATGAAACTGATTTCGACGGGGAGCACTTTGGGTACTGTAGAGCCTGAGTGGTGGAGTTTGGCACTAGCAGAAGTTAACCAGTGGACAGGTGGCAGGTGGATAGACTGATGTCTGGGAATGCCATGACATTACTGCAGTGGCTGCAGCAGTATGGCCTATTACCTGGAGAAACACTTCTTCAGACATCATTGTTGCCCAGCTCCTAAAGAAACAATTCTGTCATGGTATCTCTTATTGCATGGAGCTGAATTAAATGTCATATCTAAATGAATATTGGAAGGGCACAGAAATACAGCGTGGACATCTCTTACGGTGTAGATCTACAGGCCTTAAAAATGTCAGATCTGTCCAGAGGATGTTTCTATGTAGGTCATTGCCTTCCTAAAAGAAGACACAAAATAGCTGTTTAGGTAGAATTTACGGTGTGTGTGTATTTGCTGGCAAATATCCCTGTCTAAAGCCACAATTTAGTGTCACATTGTCATGATTTAACCCCAGCTGGCAACTAAGCACCACCCAGCCACTCACTCACTCCCCCAGTGTGGGATGGGGGAGAGAATCAAAGGGTAAAAGTGAGAAAAATTCTGAGTTAGGATAGTAAAGCAAAAACCATGCACACAAGCAGAGCAAAACAAGGAATTAATTTACCACTTCCATGGGCAGGCAAGTGCTCAGCAATCTCCAGGAAAGCACGGCTTCATCATGTATAACAGTTACTTGGCAAGGCAGATGCCATCATTCTGAACGTCCTCCCTTTCCTCCTTCTTCTCCCAGCTTTATATGCTGAGCATGATGTCATATGGGATGGAATATCCCTTTGGTCAGTTGAGGTCAGATGTCCCACTTGTGTCTCGTGTCAACTTCTTGTGCACCCTCAGCCTACTCACTGGTGGAGTAATATGTAGAGCAGAAAAGGCCTTGACTCTGTGTAAGCACTGGTGAGCAAGAACGAACACGTCCCTGCATTACCAAAACTGTTTTCAGCACAAATCCAAAACATAGCCCCATACAAGCTACTATAAGGGAAAAAAAAAACCCAAACCCTCTATCTGAGCCAAAACCAGCACATATGTTTTGAGAGAGAGCCTCCAGAAATTCAGAACTGACTTTCCTCAATTACTACTGAAATTGGGCTGTGTTAATATACTCTTTTTCTGCAGCAGTTACACAGTGCTGCTGGCAGGCTGCACCACTTGCCCTGCACCTGTCAGAGCAGAATAGTTGGCTCTTAGGAAGCAAAACATGCACTACCATACATGCTTTTGTCTTATACTGACGACCCTGATTGTTCTGTGTGGTTTTTTTTCTGACAGCTACAGGATTCTGTGTTTACTATTAGGTGAAAGTTTAAAATGTATTATTTTGCATCAGTCTGAACAATGCACTTAAAAGATGTATTTTGCAGCTTCTTATTTGTTCATCCTATTACAATTTATTCATTTGTGCTATGTATGTATCAGCCTCCCTGTCATCTACTGGTGGCACCTTTTAAAATAGTGTCATTGGTTAGTGACTTTTTAGTCACTGCAGGAAAATGCTTATTGGATTGTAAGTATTTCATTAGCATGTTGTGTTTTTTCCATTCTGTCAGTACCACATTAGAAACTAGATGATGAAGCAGTAAAAGAACCTTGAAGATGTAGTGATTTACTTACTCTAAGGCAAACAGCTAGACCTTGCTCGGTGAAGGAGGTTACAGCTCCTATGTGTACGATTGTGTTCTATCACTCAGAATACCTGGCACTCTACTTTGATTCAAATCTGATTACAGACATTCATGTAGTAGAAATATTACTATAAAAGATTAATAGCTACTCGAAAGATGGATCCTTAAGTATTAATGCACGCAATTAGGTATCTAGGACATCTCAAATTCAGGGCTGTACCTAATGTTCCTAACGGATAAGGAAAGTAGCAAGTATTTTCCCCATTTTTATGTCTTTGGAAGGAAATATACCAGAGGACTAGGAGTTGAAGTGCTGACTGGACTTGGGTTAATGATGTGGTTATTGCCCAACTCCATATAGGTTGGATCTTACCCCACATTTTGTTAAAGCATGTAACATAAGGACCTTAAATTGATCAATATCTGCAATTAGCAGTTCTGAAAGGAAACACAAAAGGAAGTAGAAGGCGGTTTGTGCATTGGTTAGCTCCATTCTCTTTAGTGAAGCTATTCTCTGGGTAAATCTGATCTTAAGCATTCTAGCTCCTAGTTCTCTCATAAAACACTCAGCAAAGCCAATTTAAGAAATGCTTTTGACATGAAACATTTCCTCTCAAAGCCCTGGTGCAAGGTCTCTACGCTGTGCCTGTGCTCCTTAAATCCTGAATATATTGCTTTCTGAGAATTTTACTGGTGACTGAGCTTCTTACGGAATTCTGCTCAGGTTTAAATTTCACACTGCCTACCTGTGCCAGCTGTTCCAGAAACTCTATCATTGGTTCAAACTCCTGCCTGTCCTCACTTTATCATCGGTCAATATGGTAAAAAACATTCTTTGTAAATATTATCATTAAATTTGGCATATTTGTTCATCTGCAGCAATTTAAAAATGGCATTTTACTTTGTGACAAACTTGGAAATTGTTGAAATATCCTGAATAGTCATAAAGTCAGTCAAGTCATTCACAATGAGGAACTGTGATGCCTTAAGCTACTTTTTACCAGTCAGAGTATTGTCAAGGTGACCTTTCATGCTGTTTCAATTGCATAGCCTTGCCATTATTTAACTATTAAAATGATGGAAAGCTAGCAGTTTGCTATTTGAGTGGCAGCGTTTCTAGACATGGGGACCTGAAAGAATGGAACATATGAGGGGCTATAATTAATGTGCCACATTAAGGAGTTAAGGGTAAGCAGTCAAAGAAAGACTAAATCTGGTGGAGCAAAGCAGCTGCAGTCTAGTATTGAAAACTAAAAATCCATTTGCAATGCTTTCTAGAATGCTAATATCTCCTGCTGGTGACAAGTCATTAAGGGTAGCTCATTTTTGCTGCAGTGTGTCTTGACCATCCATCATTATTGAAATGTACAGGAAAATTCCGCTGCTGGAATGTTATTAAAATTAGTCTCAAATTTAAATATTAGTGAGGTTAATGTCATATTATATTTTTACATTCTATTTTTGTTTAAAAAAAATTGTTTTGTTTTACCTTCTGTATTTGTTTAAAAGTTTTTATATATATGTTTATAAAAACAGAAAGAGTTAGAAAAAATACTGAACATCTGAAAGCTCTTTTTTTTTTTTTTTTTTTTTTTTTTTTTAAAATTGGGGTTTAAAAAATTTTTTTTTTTTTTTTTTTAATACATGAGTGTTAAAAAAGTTTTATGCTATACAAAAACCCACTAGGGACTAATATACTAGACCAGAATGAGTGATATGCTGATTCTTGCCTACCCAGCATATAACCACTGTGTAGAGAGGAAAGGTAAGCTAAACCAAATGGGACCTGTTGCATACCCCTCTAAAAATTCTGCATATGTATGTCTATGTATGTCTTCATTGTAGGATTCACTATGGGATTTTGTAAAGGTGCCATGAAGTAATCACAGAAGGAAGTGAAAAAAAACCTTTTGGGGAGCAAAGGAGTAAAAAAGGGAAATAGTTATCTTTGTTAGTTAAAATGCAAATTTAGGAAAATAATTTTTCCTTAAAAGAAGAACAAGTATTGTTAGTGTACTTTCTCAACAATGTTTGAGAAATAATAGTAATTTCCCTTCTAGGAAATAGTTTTGTTGTCATGTCTCTTCATTACCATGTTAAAATGTAATTGTTTCATGACTGTATGATTAAATGTATTCTGTCTACATGAAGCTTGACTTGTTCACAAAAAGCAAAATCATTAGAAAGATGTGGCTGTTGAAAAACCTTTTGTCTCCACAGTGCTCTTGGAGGAGGATGAACATCACAGACTGTGGTAGCTGTATAAAAAGCAGAACAGAAGAAGGTTTCTTTTTCCATCAGTGGTTAGGTGATTTATATACATGACTCTCATTAACATTAATGGGAGTTATCTGCCTCATTTTTTATGAGCCTGATGTGAAGTTAATGGCAGTCTTCCCATTGTCTCTAGTGGGCTGTGGATCAACCACTAAATGCATAAATGAGTTTGGTTGAAATATTGGTGCTTGTAGGCTTAGAATTCCAACATGCTTCATTCACAGTTGCAACAAAAAATGCTGTGTGGATGCCTGAGTGTGAGCGGAGGAGTTTAATATTGCAGAGTGTGCTGATCTGTGTGCACTTTGGGGCATCCACACAGCAGACTGCAGAGATGGCTGAGCCAGCTTTCAGTGAGCTAGTGTGAGCAGGAGCAGTAATCTGCCCAGCAGCATGAGCTGATTTACTTGTCAGAGATCTGAGCAGGAGTAGGTGTAATGGGGCCTGTGGTCTGAACCCCATCATGGGGGAGTTGCAGTGCCATCCAATGCTGTACTGTCATCGATAATATGGTAATATGCAACCCTCTGTTTTTGAAAGCTACCCTGGGATCTGTCTCTGTGCTGTGCTTTCTGGTGTTGTTTTGCTTTGTTATTAAAACTGAGGAGACATATTTTATTTGCAATAAACCTTTCATTGGCTATGTGTGCTTTGCAGTTTTAACAAAACTAGACTGAACAACTTTTTCTTCTGTGAGGAAAGGAAGGAGTCCTGATATTACCAGCAGAACTGGAAGGACTTTTGTTCACATCCATGTTCCTTAATACGAGCGAACCACTGTAGAGAGAGATGACCAGCTTTGCCATAAGTGAAGAACATTTCTGGCCACACACAGACTAGCCAGCACAGGATAGCTTGCCTGTAGGCTGGGACCTTCTCTTATGGTGACTTATGTTCATGTTAAAGTATTCCCAGCAGTGCTAGGTTTCTCCTTATCACAATGTCATACTGGTGTCTTTATCAGCACCTGCTTAAACACACACGAAGCATTCATGTAGCCACATGCAACACAGAGTGCCCAATCCCTTCCTCCTCTCTGGCTGATCAGGATTGAAATTTGCCAGTGGGGTCTACACAACCCGCCAGCCTCTCACTTCCCAGGCACTCCCACATCTGCAGGTCTACTGAGGCTTCACAAGATATTGAACAGGCATTCCAGTGTCCCATCTGACTTTGCAGTGGGGTGGCAGTCCTTCACCGTGACAGTGCAAACATCAGGCCTCTCAATCCATCTGGCCCCCAAAAATTGCCTAATCTAAATGACCCATACTGGAGCTTGCTGCAGCTGAAAGGCACAAGAAAATCCATTTCAAGCTGATATTTTGCTGTGGTCATTCTAGCTGTCCAACATCATGAAATGTCAGCTATTGCAGATGGATTAGATTTTCTCCAGTTCTGAGTTCCTCAAAGAGTTTCAAATTATGAGCAGAGAGAATCAGGGAAAGTGCCATATGCTATTGGTAATCCATCAGGTAGGGAACAAGCGAGTACCCAAACATGGGATTTTCTGGCTACGTTCACATATTGTAGGGCATGCACAACTCAAGTAACTGTAGGAGGAACAAGGCAAATACTTCCCACTTGTTCAGCTCCAGTATGACTCCAGACTGGATAAGAGAAGGGTAGGTATCGGGTAGAAAAGAGAGATCACTGACATTTAGCTTACCTGCAGGAAGTTTCCAAATGTTATTTGCAAGTTGTGCTTTAGTTTTAATTAACTACTCCCCTTCCCCTCCCCCCCTTTTTTTTTTCTTTTTAAATTAAATGTTTTTTGATAATTAAAACACCCACCTTTATACCTTCTTAGCAATCAGCAGGTTGAACTGTATTGTTCTGGAGTTTTTTTTTTTTAATGCATATATTTGTAAGTTTAATAAAGTTCTGCATTAAAGACGTGTTTTCTGCTTAAATGTAAGGAAATGAGAAGCCATAATGATGCCAAAGGGGTTTATTTTTTTTTTATCAACAATCAGCAAGCAATCTACACAGGTCAGTTAAATAGCACTCTGTGTCCCTGAAGTAGAAAGCGTGGAGGCTTGGACTGAAATTGATGCTTTCTCTGACAAAGATATCAACTGTTATACAGTCAAGCCCATTAATTTTATCAGATGCAAAATATTAAGTGCAAATTAGCAGTTTTCTCACCGTAGAAATGTAAATAAATTAAACACACAGTCCTTTAAAAACCTTGTAACATAGCAATACATAAAGTTTTAAGGTGTTTCAATTGAAGTGTATGTATTTGTTGTCTAAATTAAGCTGATCTAAATTGCACCACAGATGTAAGCACTCACAGGGGTGCCAGTTTTCTTGCCTGCGTTCATCCTGTTACCGTTCTGCTTCCATGGTGCTCTCTAGGTGCTGTGAGAGTGCTGTGGAGTACACTGCAGTACGTGCAGCCCACTCTACAAGAAAAACTGCTATCCTTGGTGATGGAGCTGCTTCTTTAGTGCCTGAGAGCTGGTGCAGCCCCTCTGAAAGGTGGCTCTATGTGATTAACTTTGGAGTGTACTTACAGAAAGCCCTTCCAGTGGATCCTACTTTTGACTTCACGGCAGAGACACAGAACCAAGTGTGCTTAGCAAATAAAATTCCCTATCACAGTCAGACAAGTCCTTCCCCACTGTGCATCGTGTAGCTATTCTTTGTAAAGTTCTATACATTACTAGTAAAGCTGGGATGGCCCTCAAAGAATTCTTGTGTGAGAGGTGAAAATCAGTAGGGATATTTGAATGTGAGGACTCAGAACAATGTGCCTTTTATACAAATTTATGAGGATAGGCTAGAATTATTTTGCTAACTGTCTATGTGCTGGATATCATTCCAGTAAGCCTTCCCTGGGCCAGAGAAAGGCCTACTATAGAGCTAATAACCATTACAAATTAGACTAATTCCCTGCAGTCTGGATCTGAATCAGAGAGTGGTTTCCATTTCATGGGGATTTTTTTCCCCAGTGGATCTTGCAAATCTGTTCACTCTTCCACTTATTTCTATTGGATGAGTGTTTGTATTTCAAAGTCATCATTATCAACACCTTTTGCTGGCAGCTTTATTACAAAGGGTAAGGATAGAATGATCAGGAAGTCTTCAGTCGTCACTTCCAAGATGACCTTTTATTTTAGGACAGAAGCACGTAATGTGACCCGTAGACACTGTTTTTCTAGCACTAAATGCACTTAGCTCTTTAGCGGATTGGCAGAGCTTTTTAGATTCCAGGACTGTTAATAATCAGCTGTATAACCAAAAGCATTACGGCAGATTTTGCTTAAAATGCTCAGCAAACAAATGGGGATTTTTTTATGGTTACATCACCATAGCCATTTACCCTTCATGAAAGCATAAGAAATGAGGCTCAGAGATGGTTCATTTGCCCCTGCAATATTTAATCTCCTCAGTCCACAAAAAGAGCCAATGTAATCTGGTATATGTTAATGGAAAATACTAGCTGAGCAACAAACAAAATATGTGTCATTATTTGATCCACTTGTATTAAATATAAATTTTAAATTAGCTAAATATCAGCTTTCAGAAAGGTGTGTAATTGTTTTATTTGACAGGATTTGAAACACATGTAGCAAATTCTGATTGGAAGTTAATATACAAAGTCAAGAAACCAGTGCAGAAAATTATCAACTTCCAGATGTATTTAGTGTTCTATATATGCATCTTCTGTTTTTAACTACCTATTCTGTATTTGTCTTTGCCAAACAAATTGTAGCGATATATATTATACATGTGTAATAATATATGGTATACTTTATTGGAAGAAGGGAAATAAGTAGCATTCATTGACAGAGAAACATAAAGACACTCTGTAGCATTTTAAGAAAGTTCTGTACCACCATGTTAGTGAGATGGCAACTAATAAGACAAGAAAGAGTCTATACACAACTTTTATGTGACTTTCCAAGTAAGGCTGTAAATTTATCCTTTCTTGGTTCATGTATGTCCAGTAACAAATGTTTTGTCAAACGCTTCATAGCTCTTAATTGCCATGGACATAATTTAAATGGAAAGAACAACCTTGTTCTCAGGACAACTTTAGGAAGTGTAAATCTCCCATGGCATAAAGCCTCCCTTAACTCTATTTAATTTTTAACATGTTTACTCTTCAATAGTTTCATGTCGTCACAGAGAAAGCATGACATTTGAGCATCCCACCAGCTGCTGCATGTTCAGCACAGGGAGACTTTTTCTCAGTGTTACAAATGACTGCTTTTAAAGGGCATCAATTTCTTGACTGAGTGGAGATAAAATTCCTGTATACAGTAAGTTTTCTTGTTGTTCTTGTCAATATTCGTAATACTATATTTAAGGAAACATCATTGATTTGCTAGTAATTGTTCCAATTTCTCCTAATTCTTGCATTATTGTGTATCTCTTATGTTCTTGTCCACATTTACAGAAAAATTTAGAGGTAGGGATGAAGGAACTTGAAATAAACA
Organism: Merops nubicus; assembly: GCF_000691845.1. Classification (NCBI taxonomy): domain Eukaryota; kingdom Metazoa; phylum Chordata; class Aves; order Coraciiformes; family Meropidae; genus Merops; species Merops nubicus. The sequence continues at coordinate 32,130 of NW_008603471.1, read as the reverse complement.
TATGAACCATTCACAAGCATTGTGGTATGAGCTAACCAAATTAAATAGGGACAACAGAAGCAGAGTTTTAGATACATCTCAGCTTTACTCAAGTGCAGTGAGATGTTCACAGCTTTTCTTTTTTGCTTTCTATTCTTGGTTAAACAGTTCTCAAGCAGCATTCCATTTTATATTTATCAGCTGACTTTATTGCACCGTTACTGCACCATTACTGTGAACCTTTTCTTCCTACCCATTATGCTAAAGAGCATATCATGGGAGGTGGCAATTCTACATTCACCACCTTTCTGCCAATGGAAAACTCCTTGGAATAGCTATAATTCTTGCCTGTTATCAATGATACCCTTTGTGCTGCTTGAACAGTGGAAAATAGGTTTAGCTGACAGAAAAGTCCAACCCAGAAGGTCGCAATGAATTGAAAAAAAAGAACACAAAGACGAACTTTGCATCAGCATGGTTAAAGCAAACTAAAAAAGCACGTACTGCAAGAGCCTGGTCATAGACAACTATTAAGAGAGGTGCTATTGGTATAGGTTCAAGAGCTGTTGCTTCATCCCTGCAGGCAGAAGAGGCTGACAGCTCCTCTGAGTGAGTGGCTCCTCCCTGAAACTCACTCTCTTCTTGTCTCATAGTTTGATGACATTTATACTGACAGATGTCACCAAATGACATTCTAAAAGAATTTGGGTTCAGGCCCAGTCGACTCTGGTTTAACTCAAAAGTTCTTGAGGTGAAAACACCCCAAACTTCTATGCTATGTGTCTATCCACAGTTGTAACCAGTAGCCTGCGGAAAGAGGCATCTGTAGATATGACACATTTACAAACTTTGCAGAACCTGCTGGCCACCTGGACTGCTTTCAGATATGTGAATGAATTTCCTGACATATGAAGCTTTTTAGAATCACAGGACAATTCAGGCTGGAACAAATGTCAAGAGGTCTTTAGTGTAACCTCTGACACAAAGCAGAGTCACCTCTAAGGTGAGACCAGATTCCTCAGGGCTTCATCCAGACTCACCTTAAAAATCTCCAAGGATAGAGACTGCACAAATTATTAAAACTTTCACCAGTATTTTAATAAGAAGTCTAATTAGAAGAAAAGAGTTGTTATTGTATCTTCATGCAGGGAAGATTAGTATAGAAAAAGTTTCTGACAAAATGGGCTTGACATCTTTTCCCTATTCTATTGCTCAAAATGTTCATTTCTATTACTGTTTCCTTTTGTTTGCCTTCCTCTTGTGCTGGCTTCTCTTCCATTACATAGGAAATGCTTCAAAGGGCTATGGCATGAGACATGCATAAATTGGCAAAAATCTGGCCAGCTTTCTTGTTGTGAACTCTAGGTCACCCCCGTGTTGTATCACACGGGGGTGTCACAGTTCCAGTTTCTTTTCAAGTCATGGTTGAGAATTTTATTTTTACTTATGTTGTTTTGCCAATCCCAAACAAATATTTGAGTAAGTAATTGGGATGAATAAGTAACATTCTCAAACACTAGTTCGAGCTTCTGCCCACTGTGTGTTTTGGTAATCTTTTATTTAAAAAATAACATGTCTGTAGTAGTGCACATTGTTGCATCTGCATTTTGACAACTTTGTGATACAGCAGTAGTGAATAAGCATGTACTGAATCCATAACTGTTCTCAGTGGGACACATTTTCTTTTTTTTTCAAAAACAAACCAAGTCCATAAACCATCATGTGCTTTCTTCATCTTTTATTGAAGAAACCTCTCCCATCAGTTCAGAATATTTCTCAATTTTCTACAGATTTCTCTTCCTTCTTTTATAATCCTGAATGGATTTCTCTCCTGCCTACAGTGACTACATCCTTCCCATCTCTGAACATGATTTCTAGTGACTGACTTCCTTCTCATTGCTAGGCTACCTGGTGTAAACTGGTCTGCACACTAGAAGAGGAGCACAGAAGGTGAGATCACAGTAGGGTTCACTGCTGGGGACCATGGGAGTCCTGTCCAGATTGTATGTGTCTATGTGAGACAGGTAAGTTCCAGCAAATGGACTGGAACTGTGGCCTCAGGGTCTCATCTGTACCCAGATGCCAGCAGCTGGGGAGACTGGGGGATCCAGGGGTGAGTTATTGGTCAGACTGGGTGTCTGAGCCCACATGTTGGAGGGATCCACATTGTACATGCATCTCTGTCTGTCTTTGAATGTGTGTCTATATATGTACACACACAAACACATATATATACACACATACATACTTTCTCACTAGTGGTCTTCCATTCTGCTTAGCCAGAGAGGAGAGCAGGATGAGGCCACTGGTGCTGCCTGTGGTTGTGGGAGTGCTGTGCATGTTATCTGTATGGCCAGCTGCATAAACTTGTATATATGTTGGGTGTATACATGTGCTCTTTGTGTGTTCAGCCTTGCTACAGGCTAGACCCAGGCTGTGGAACTGCAGGAGCCTTACCTCCTCAGGGCTGCCAGGGCTGATCTGCTTTTTCCTAACATTCTCCCTTTTACTCTGGTCTTCAAGCTTAAAACACAGCCTTAAGAGCTTTCTCACTCCTTCATTGTGATGATATGTTTCAAATGCTCATAAAATGTGAGGCTTGGTGCACAGGTACCTATGATAGGAGAATCTCTGATACAAGAAAAGAAACAACCTGATTTAGCAGCATTTATAATCTCTACCTTCTTTACCACCCCTCCCACCCCTCCATTAGAAGCAATTACCTTTCTGCTTTTCTATTTATTTTTCCACCTATATGTGATTCCTTAGCAAATAATTAAGACTTTGTGCTGTCATGTCATATTGCAGACCAAAGAGACTAATATCCCCCAAAATACCAGAAAAAAAAAATTTGCTGCTAAAACTCATAAGTATATTTCCAGTTCTCATTCATGTGTTTTAGTAGGTCATCACTCTGTCCTAGTCAGATGTTAGGAAGGTAGAAAGAAGACTTTTCTGCAAGGGAAATATCCTGTGAAATCTGGAGACACTCTCCGCTGTAGTGAAAAACCAAAACCTAATACAAGCTTACCCTAAGGATTCTGAAGGAGATACCTTTATCTGACTGAACAGTCATTTTTTTAGGTTGTCCATAACTAGTGGGGTTTGGTCTGCAAATTTTCCAACATTTACTTGATTCTTACCTGAATAAGAAAGTGAAGGTTATTTTTGACATTCTCACTCCTCAAATAAAGGTTCAATGCTGCATACAGTCATGACATACAAGGTGATGTAGTGTGGTACCCTTCCTCCATCTTCATCTTCTAATGTAAACAAGGGAGTAAGATCTTTCAGCTGAAATTCCTAACTTACTGACCCAGCTGGTAAGGCATAAGGGTTATTATCATACACCTCATGTCTTGTAAGTAACTTTACTGTGCTCAAGTGCCACAAATGAGTTAAGTTTCTTCTGTGAAAATAAATAAATCGTTTATGGTACTAGTGGAGCAAGGTAGTGTCAAAGAAGCAGAAATCAGCTGAGAAGTGTCATTTCAATTGATATGATTATGTAGCTGATTTAGAATGGCTTCCTGATAACAGACTGTATTTTTGTCTTTATCTTGCATATTTTAAGAAATATGCATATCATCGAGTATCTGTTCCTAAAAATGACAGATCAGTTTATGCTCATAAATGTCCCAGTTAATAAATCATGCACTGAACTAAATCTGTTCAGTAATGTCTAGTTGCGCTTTTTCAAAGGCAGATTAATTTACATACTACAGGCACAGGATTATTAAGAAAAGCTGAAAGAAATCAGGATTTAGGTGGGAAAGTCTAAAGATGGGACAATTGGCTTGTCAAAGTAATTAGGGTGTTTTAATTTTAGTTCACCCATCTATTAATTTGCTGGTAAAATGGAAGAATTTACTCTAGATTTTTTTTTTTTTTTTTTTCAGTTGACAAGAAAAAGAGACATACTCAGGAGGAGACAGCTGAGCCATGAAGAATGTGACAGACCATGGAGTGACAATGATGGATTGGATCTTGCATTCTCTTATGACTTTTCTAGCCTAAAAGTATTTTGTTCTTTCAACCTCTTTTTATGGTTTGTGTTTTCTAAATTATTTCATTGGTTTTGCTGTATTCTGCATTTTACTCTGCTTATTTGCCTCTATTTGAAAGTGTGCTGCTGAAATTTGGACTCTCGTGGATGCCACTCTAGTGCCTTGTACAACAGGATGATTGTCTTCCATTTCTTATATGCCATATTCCTAATACATCCCTTCTTTGCAATGGCAGTGCGTTGTTGACTTGTATCCAGTTTTCAGTCCTTATATGCCTCAGGTCCTCTTTTGCAATGTAGCTGTCTAGTCACTTGTTTCCTGTGTTTTATGTGTGTACTTGAGTTTCCTGTAGTAGTTTATGGGTGTTCTTATTGAATTTTGTTATATTGATATCAGCCCTTTTCAGCAATTTATCAAAATTATTTTTAATTTGAAACCCACTCTCCAAAGTGCTTGCAGCCCCTCCCAGCTCAGTTATACACAAATGTTACAAGGAGCTTTTCCGTCATTCATATCGTTCATGAAAACACTGACTAGAATTATATGTAGTGCAGCCTTTTGTCATCCCCACCTAATACAATCTTCCAGTGTGATGCAATCTAGAGATAGTTGCCTTAAAAATGTCTCTTCTACCTGCTGTCATCAGGCAGAACCAAAATGCTAAACACTGATCATTCTTATTAACTCTTTCAGTGACTGAGGTGATGTCATGTCAGACCATTTTCTCCTGATTTTTCTCCTGAGAGGGACTGTGCCAAAAATACCCCCCAGTTCCATACACAGCTTGGCTTGGGCTTTTTCTGTTTACTAAGAGAGGACAGCCAGGAAAGGCTGATATTTTAGTCATTGAAAAGACTTTGTCTCAAGAAATGGTTAATGGATGCTTAATGTTACTTCCTTGTCTTAAGGAGCTTATAAATTGATTAATCATTTGCTTCAGTTTCATTCTGCATAACAAAGTTATTTACTGATCCTTAATACCCTCGCTGCTTTTCCTTTTCTTAAAGGTAAGATCAATATTTATCCTCCATCCCTTTCAAATTTCATCTATTCTTTATGAAGTTTAGAAGACAATCACTAACAATTCAAAGATTGCTTTGTTTTATGATAAATTTTCTTAAGCCTTGTGACTTGAATGTGTAACTTTCCTGAATACCTAAATATTCTCTGATGTATTCTTATTCTAATCTGGTTTATGTTCCCATCCCTTTGTTATTAACAGCAATCTTGTGAAGCACCTGATCATTATTAACCTTTTGTGAAAAAGGAAGTGAAAAACCTGGAGACATTTCTGCCTTTACTTTGTCTTCTGTTAACAGCCTGCCTTCTGTATAAAGCTCAAGACATTTTACTTTGCTTTGCCATGGTCTTCAATATTTTCATATCTTTTTTTTTTTTTTTTTTTTTTTTTTTTTTTTCCTAACTATCTTTTGCTAGTTTAGTATCCGTGAATTCTAAGGAAAAGAAAGCTACTGTTTAAGGAACTATGGTTTTGAAAAAGCTCAATTGTTGTTCTTTTTTTTTCAGTTTTCCTGCTCAGTCATCATGCTACTGAACAGGATTAAACTGCCACGGTATTTTATAATACCTAAGAGAGAAAGAGGATATTCTATAATGTGATAGTCAGCTGGAAAGTGCTAACTCTACATTATGAAGAATGGTATGGAAAGAAACTACTAATAAAAATTACATCTATTTACATGGTAGGGTCTTTTTGGTTTGTATATATATATATTAGGAAGAGTATTATTTCACTTCTTACTGAAATGCAGCCATTCCAGAGTGGGAAGAATGCAACAATACTATATATTTTAAGGCTGAAGGCAGTAGAGCCATTATCAGGAAGGATGAAATTTTGTTCATGGAAAAGTGTTATTTTCAATTCACAGATAATTATCTTTGAAACTGACCAGGAGTTCAGCTCCTCCTTCTGAAAATAGATATTATTTATTGATAATTCATAATAGGAAATGAGTTTTGCATTCAAATGTAGCATAATTATTATGTGTTGAAAGCACTGTAATTTCCTCTAAATATAGGGTAAGAATTCATGAGTCTGTAAATAGCGGTACTATTACTGGCAGGGAATGTATGAATTCCTGGAGAACCTATGGTGCTTCACTCTGGTTAAGAGAGGACCATGTAGTTTATGTCAATCCACATGCCTTAGGAACTAACCAGACTCTTTGCTCAGAATTCAGTTATGAGCAAAAGGCATTAACATCATATATATGTAGCTAAGAATTTATTGCTAGCCAAGTCAATGTTTTAACAGTCTAATAGTCCAAACTAACACAGAGGATCTTCATCAATAATATTCTTAACATTTTTATAATAAACTTTCCTAGTATGTTCCCCTTGTTTGTTGGTGTGCTCACCCTTTCAATGTCCCTCTGGGTTCACAGCCGACCCATCAGTACTTCTGAAGAAGAATAGAGAAGGGAGGTCTGTAAGAAGTCCTCACACTCCTGAGGTCTTTGTCAGATGGAGTGTGATGTTCATGATACGGGTTTATTCCTCAATCTTACACATACTTGGATTTATTTTATATTATATGTTTTCTTCACACAGACTCCTTGTATGTTGCTTATTTTTTGGTCTTTTTTTTTTTTTTTTTTTTCCTCTTTACAAGTGCTATCACATTACCCATGAGGCAGCACTTGTATAGTGACCACTTAACCATTGTCATTGGTATTTACAGTCTGGGATGTCAGATTATCCTTCTGATTTTTTGCTCTGGAGTCCTTGATAGTTCAATCCATGTAGAATAACTTCATGTTATTATGAACTTAAACTAAGCAAAAGCAAATTTTGACAATAGTTACCTCGTCCATAGCCAATTGATATTGTGGCTAAGCCACACCAAGACAAGCCCTGTCAAGTCTTCAGACCCAGCACTGTAAGGGCAATACAAAGCCTGTGGCCTTTTGCCAATAATGACAAAATTGTATTTACTAGGTTACTCTCTTATCTCAACAAAAGGAATGTGGTGTGACTATACTCTTAGGCTGATCCAGTTAAGTGCTGTTAAATGAATCTGTGTCACCATTTCTGTTCTTTTATGTCTTATATATGATTCACCATTTAAGTTTTCTCTAATAACATTTCTATTCCTCAATTTCCTCAGTTTAAAATGCAAATAATGCTATTTCCTGGACTGTTGTTTGTAAAGTAATTTAATAGCCCTTGAGGATGTGTGTCTTATTAACTTCTAGTATTACAAAATTGCTAGTATACAGAAGGTCCTAAAATATTTTTTTTTCTTGTTTTAGAGAGCTTAATTATTTGGTACAATATTTAGAGGTGTTAATATATCCTTTCCATTTCCAGCAGTTATTTGTGTTTAAAGTACCAGGAGTACTAATGGAGCTCTGGGAGACACAGCATACTTTGCAGCTGACTGATTTTATTTGGAAGTTCCGAAACAGGTAATAACAACAGAGCAAGTCTGTTGAATCACTTTGTCATACTGTATTAATTTATCTTGGGTAATGGAACTGCAAATTGTGGTATGTGCTATAATTTTTTTTGGCAGCTATAAAATGCACTCTATCTAAATATTCAGCAAAGAAAAGATGAGAAACCTTAAATCCTCATCTACTGTAGAATTAGTTATTACTTCTCATCTTGCCTTCGGCCATGAAAATCAGCCAAGAGTCAGATGGGCACTATTATATTGTTACAGCATACATTTCTGCTGAAACGTTTCTCGTACCTTCCAATGGTGCCATGTGAACACTTACATAGACATGCTATTGGCAAACACAGGGTTAATGAACTGCAGTGAGATCAAGCACTTCTGCCCCAACATACCAGTAAGAAAATCAGATTTAAGGGAAAGGAAAGGAAAAGAGAAACCATGAGTAAGTGGAATAGGGGAGGGCACAGACTCATGGAGAGTCCTCTGGGCCTAGGGAGGGCACTGTAAAAGTGTGTCTGTGGTGACTTGTTTTCTTGTGTGCTTTTGCAGAGAGAGTAGGGGCCCTGTGACCCAATCTGTGTTTTGGGTGGAGAGTTCCACCAGGGAATATCTAAGGGACAAGTATTTCTCTTTGTGTTTGTGCAGCTGTTTTTCCTTCTGATCGCAGATAAACATAGAAAGGAAGGACTTCCATGTCAATAGCTGGAGAGCTAATTTTCCTGTGGTAAATATATAGGGCCTTCCAGATGCTGCAGTCTCAATTCTGGGTGAAGATAAAGCCTTTTTACTCCTTTAAATCTTCAGGAGAGGAAACCAGCTAAAGCAATTCAACAATTTACAGTTAGTATGCAATCGGACTGGGAGCAAAAAATGACTGATTTTATTCATTAAGGAAGCCACAAGACATACTGTCATATTCTCTGTAGAAGCAAATGTCTCCCTGACCTCTAATGGTTCCAAATTAGAGTCAGACTTATAAGACATATCGTTGTACATACTTATATTATTTAGTATCTGCATATTTACCAGTTTTACAAGTTTGCTGTTATATCTGTAATACTATACAGTTTCTAAATGATTGTATGGAGTGATTCAATCCAACGTGACACACAAGTACAGCAACCTTTCTGATAATGAACATCAACATTTTTAATAAAAGAAGTAGTCAGAAAAGGGCACAAGAGGACATTTTAAAAAATGCTTGAAATCAGACATGAAAAAACCACCTCTGTAGCTGTAAATGCTGGTGGAAACACTGTGTGCTCTCCTTCCAACTCTTCCCAGCCTCCCCCGAGTATGAAGGCAGTACTACTGATTCATTAAAAGAGAAGGGCTTAGCCTCTAGTTTCACACTGGTAGTTTGTTAAAAGGAAGGGCTCAGCTAGAGTTCTGACACTAGTGTTTAATGAGCTGATATATCTATAATCAGAGAAGAAAAAGGTACCCAATGTACCTGTAACATCACATGACTCAGTTATTAGCCATTTTTGACTATTGCAATTGGTACATTAGAGAAGAATCAATGAAATGACATACACTTAGCAATATGGCATTTTTATAAAAAGCGATCCTGAAATATAATTGGTAATAAAAGAACTATTAATATCTTACAATATGTTAACAGGATCTTATCACTGAGTTGGTGAGTGATATAAGTGGCAGGTAGTAAGAAGTCAGAGGTTAGAATGTTATTAGCAGCCATATGTGTGGGTATGGATACCCCTGGAAAAAAAAAAGTCTGACTGCTTGCAGCAGACCTACACATGCTGACTCAGGGTGAAATGTCCTGAAAGAGAAATACCGTGTCATGTCATGGGCAATTGTTAAGGATATTTTCTATCTTTTTCTTTACTTTCTGCAGCAATAGAGCTGGAAATTTTAGCACATGCTGCAGTTTTTGGCAGCAGCAAAATGCGTTTCTAAAATATTCACCAAAGAGAGGATGAGAAAAACTGAATCCTCATTTACTGAGGAGTTTTCTCATCTTGCCTTTGGCCATGAAGGTTACCGAAGAATAACATGGCTAGTCTTCTGTTTACTGTTTTGTATATTTCTACCATAATTCTTACACAAATTTATTGCATCCTGTGAAGGGTTATACAAAACTCATATCAATCAACGCAGAATTGATAAGAAACTAATTCACTGTAGCATTGAGTGGCATCAAACTGAGAGGGAGACTTTAGAATAGGAAAACATCACACAGCTGGAAAGAGATTGGATAACAGTCCCTAAATCTTGGGAAAGGCATCTGGCTAAGAGAAGTCTCTCTTGGAGACTGATTTCTGATATTTCTTCACTGTCTGGGTGATAGATCAATTCTTTGGGGATATTAGGCAAATGGGCACTGCTAGTGTTGCTTTCAGTTCTAACAATTTATTGTGTGACTTTAAAATTTCTGTTACCAGCTTTCCAAGAAAGTTCATAGAAACGGAGACGTTGTTATGTATGGGAGAAGCTGAACAGATGTAACTCTTGTAGATCAACCTTCATATGGGGCTGTGACATCTTAACAAGCTCCATGGTATCTGTATGTGCAAGAGTGATTAAAAAGCAGATACTGTGCAAACCTCAGTCATCACCATCTTCATCCATAATGGCCTGAAGCCTGAAGCAGAGGGCCACAGGTGGTACATTCACTCCTCAAAAGCGACCGGCTATACCCCAGGCTACCTACCTCTGAAACCAGGATCACGGACAACACTTGATTGAAAAAAGAGTGCAGAGGAAGGTTTACTGCTGCCTGTTGAACTCACTATACAGATTGTAACTGAGGAAAGAATACACTTCTCTGCTTTCTCAATTTCCCTTGACCTCTGTAGCTTCTGTCGGTACAATGTTTAGGACAAAACCAAATGAAGCTTCATAGATGTCAGTCTGAATTTCCCCTCTTGCCACCGGGGAAATCCTTGTTGTTTAACAGGTCAAAAATTAATGCCCTAGATTGGAAACACTTGTCACAGCATTGCAGCCAAGAACAAAAACTCAGTTCCTTGCCAATGTTGTTCGCTAGTAAAGATGACTAATAAAAGCAAGCACAGCAGCATTAGTGCCTTCCCCAAACTATAGTTTAGAGTGCACTCTTCTGGGACATTCTTGGTTCTTGTCAGGCTGGGACAGAAGGCTTAATAGGGGGGAACATATTGCAAAAATAATCCACTTGACTTTCACTAAGCTACTAAAGCAGTCAGCCATAAATTAATGTTTTTTGAAATGCTGTCGTATTTATAGCAACACACCGTACATTTAAGTAGCAGAGGAGTAATAAAGCAAGCTCAGACATAAGAGTTTTGAAGCAGAAACTAAATTAGCCTTAACTAAATTATTCTCTCCTATTATTTTTACATGATTCTCCATGACTGCCTCTTTTGCCCAAGGAATTTATCTCAGTCTCAGGAATGTATGAACTCACCTACCTAAACTAAACCTTCCAAAGACAATAGAGGAATGATACAACATCACCTCATAAACAATTACATTGAATGTATTTCCTAGTCCTGTGAACGCAGAAAATTTCTGAACATGCAAGACCGAAAAGCCCTTCATCCACATAATCCAGTTGGTGAAGATTTGCAGGTTGAGGAGTTCAAGTGCCAGGAGGATATCACTTTTAAGGAAAATAAGAATGGGAATTGTCTCTTCATGCAGGTAAATGAATTCAAAAGTTTTTTGGTATTACAGTCTACCATGTGTTAGATTTAATTAATTCTACAGTTTTCTGCTATAACACTCTACTTCATGATAGACTGGTTTTTTTTTCTTTCCACCCTAAATTCAGTTATGGTCACTTTATACTCATTTGTTATCCCTCTGTTCTGCTAATGCATATAATTACAGCCTCTGCTAGGCTAGGCTAAACAAATTTCATTTTCCCTAATCATCCTTAGTGACCATGTTCTGCAACAGTTCTAGTTTGAATGTATCTTTCTTAAGCACGGCTGATTACAATTATACTGAGAATCCAGATTTCTCATTTTAATTTAGTTTCTCTAATTAAAATTTAACTGGCTCAATAGATCTAATCTTATACAGTGTAATAATTTGGAGTCTCCAAAATTTAGATAACCCAAACTGAGAAATATAGCTTAAAGATCTTGTCTTCAGAAAGCTCCAGGAATTTGCTCTCCGATCTCATTTAATGGTGTCGGTTCAAGTACTCAATGGTCCTCAGTCCCTGATACTCTAAATTGTTGTGTCTATTTAAATATTTATATAATTGATAACATGCCTACCTAATTAATAAAGTGTCTCTTTTTTAATATGTTGTCTTCTGGATAATGGAATAATGGAATTCTTAGTTTGTTAATATCATGGATCTTGGATATGGCAAATGAAAAAAATAAATAGAAGAACCCCATGCTTTGGAATGGTGCTAACTAGTTGGTTTACAGGCTTAAAATCAAAAGGACTAAGGGGAATGTATAAAAACTAGAAGTAGGTAGATACAGATTAGACGTTAGGAAGAAGTTCTTCACCATGAGGGTGGTGAGATACTGGAACAGGTTACCCAGGGAGGTGGTGGAAGCCCCATCCTTGGAAGTATTTGAGGCCAAGCTGAATGGAGCTCTGAGCAACCTGATCTAGATGCCCCTGCTTATGTCAGGGGGGTTGGGACTAGATGGTCTTTCAGGTGCCTTCCAACCTTGACAATTCTATGATTCTAGCAGAACACCCTGAAACTGTGAAATAAACGTATTTAACTTTTTGTGACCTGAAACAGGATGGTATCTCTTGGTCTATTTGGCTTCCTTTTTATTGAATCATGGGTAGATAGCTGAGTTGTAAGCTAAAGATTTGACTCTTGTACTTCAGAGATTCATATTTAAAACCTTGGCTAAAATGGAGGACTGTGTGAAAATGAGAAAAAATGGAGCTGGAACAGTGTGTTCTAGAAAAGACAGGGGTTTGACCCAGGAAGTTGCTTGTTGTGTGAGAATGGATCCAGTACTTGAGAGCACTTAACAGTAGTGGCAGATGTTGCCGAGTGCCACTCCTGCTCACTTAGTCCTGTTCTTTGCATGTGTCTGGGTGCAATACCGCTTTTTCTGAGTGTGTGCATCCCCTAGATGGTGCTTGGACCCTGGTCTTAAAGGTCTTAAAGGGTAAGAATAGGAATGACTCTGCTTGCTTGAGGACAGTCAGCTTGGCATTTTCCTTGCTGGACAAGGGTGAGATAAGGTGCAGGGTCATGTTGTGCTGGCCAGGTGACACAAGAATTAGTTCTGTGAAAGGAGTGGATTTTGGAGTCTCAAGTCTGAATTCAGGAAGGAAAGAGGCATTTCCCAAAGGCCAGGGTATGGTTGTGTCTGATATCTGGATATGGGTCCAGTCCTGAGCTCTGAGCTGTCCCAGTTTCCTCAGTAGGGGACAGAATAAGGATCTGTCTTTCTTTGTATCTATGTATTGTGAAACAAACTAAATAACAAATATGTTATTTTATTGTTAATATTAAATATTATTAAATTATTATTAACAATTATTACTATTAATAGTAGAATTTTCTCTGTTTCCTCCCTTGGGGTTGGTTATGCCAGCTATTAGCCCACACATCAGATTGCAGCATAAGATTAACCCCTACATCCTACATTTCATATTCTTTCCTCAAGTTCTCTGTGAATTCATCCTCTGTATCTAGGGTGGAATAGAGGTGATACACATGCAGAATAAATGGGAGAAAGTTATGACAAAATCTTGATGTGGAGTTTTGATGAAATGAACCCCATAGAATAAGGAGCAAACCCAGAGTACTTCGTTCATGGGGGTAGAAAAGGTAAATGGAAGAATTGCCTCTTTTACCCATGTACTTATTCTAACACTGTCGCCTTTCTGAACAGACATAACCCCAGAACAAAAAAGTGTAATGGTAATGACCACTCGGAGCCATCCAAATAAAGTAATCAATTGCTGTCCTCCATTATTTCAAATATCTCTAGAGAAGGTGCTTCTGACAAGTAGGTGCAAAAAAACAACGGACAATTTCTTGAAAGAGAGATATGTTGTACATTGGCAGACATGCTGACTGTTACACCATCTCCAGAAGCAAGGAAACCATTCCGGGAGGTATTTTTCTTTGTAATGAACTGTAAAGATTTAAAGATTTTTGATGCAGCAGGGTTTTATTTATCCTTTTCAAACAATTTTCCTTGAAAGTTACCTACTCAGATGTAGAAGGAGCGCCATATATTTGAAGAACTGACAAATCAATAACAAGAAGAAAAGCAGCTACCTTTGCTACATGATATCAAAATCATCAAAATTGATGTTGTAGGAAAGAATGAGACACAAAAGTAGGATGTGTTTAGAAATAGCAAGAAGTTGCCCACTGGAAGGGAGTTAAAAAAAATTGTTACTAAGGGTGAGACAATGAAAAGTAATTTTCATTCTTTTACTCAAATTAAATACTTTACTGAACTCTTCTATTTCACACCTATGGAGGCATGTTTTAAAAAAATAGAAAAGAAGAAAAATAATCCTTTTTCTTTCCTTCTTTTATGTAGCCTCAGAATTTTCAAACTGGGAGCTGATGGTGTCCCCTCTTGTGCACATGTTGAGTTTTCCTGGAATATTATTAATTCATAAAGCAGAAATTCATTGGATGTTTTCCACTGAGCTGTGCCTGTTGCAGTCTGTGGTCTGTGTTGAATCAAGCTGTGTGCTTAGTAAATGCCTGATAGTGAGCAAAGCTGGTGGGAGATGATAAATGCAGCACTTGAGCTGATATTGACAAAGTCAATCCGAGTCAGTCACTGTCAGTGTCTTTTCTGAAAAATACACCTCCACCAGCCTCGGCTCAGTAGCGCTGGTGCCCATGCCTTTGGAAGACTGTGAACCAGTCTGTTGTCTTCCACTATGCTAAATGACTGAATACTGTCTATTTCATCATTCAGCAACACTCATGTCTTGTCACTTCCTAGAGCAGAGGCATGATTTCAGTGACAGGATATGAAGGAAGCCTTCCTACTTCAGAGCTCTAAGAAAGAGCCTCATCCCTTGCAGAACAGAGAGTCATGTTTTTGAAAACTGATAATCACTGAATAACAGGTGGGGAAAGAAATCACCTTGTTGCTTGACAAACGGTGCATGTATTAACTGCTTGCTTTCATGTTTCATCAATGCCACCAGCTTTTGTACCAAATGGATAAATCTTTTTCACCACAGTTCAAGTAAAGTAATTTCTGCTGGTTTCTTATCTGGGATTCATTTTGCAGAAATAGTCTTTTTTTTTTCCAAGGGAAATTTTCTTTCTTTTTTCCTCCTTTTAGAAGACTTTAGGAAGAGCTCTGTGGCTCAGATTGGTTGTAGGAACAACAATGTAAAATTGCCCAAACAGAATGGATGGCCCATATTCCCTCTTTTGAGTTTGAAAGAAATTCTGGTTCACTCTCCCTTTCCCTCATTTTGTAAAATGGAAGAAATAAAATGGAGAAGGGAAATTTAGATTACACAGATGTCAGGTAAGAGTCACATGCTGCTGCTTCCTACAAAAGGATGGCATAACTACTCATGTGGTATGAAGGCTTAAGAGAGGAAACCTTGCACTCTTCTCAAATGCGGAAGGAATTATGCCTATAACTTGCTCTCCCTGTTTCTTTCACTGAAGATGTAACCACAGTGGTACAGAGATAAGTACCAGCTTAGCTTCAAACAAACATAAATCACCTGTTTGAAGTATGACTTGGAGTGTGACTTGAAGTGTCTACCCTGAGCTGCTCAAAAATGAAAGCAGGCTTACCTAAAGAGATAATGAATGGGGTAATGTGGAACTAAAGAGAATTTTTCTGTCCTCTGGTGGAACCCCATAGCTAGTCAAAAAGCTAAAATGTTGTCAAATCAGCAGAGGGCTTTCAAGTTGCCACACAAGTCTTGCCAGAAAAGTTATCAAACTCAAAATGTATGGAGGAAAAACTCTGTGTTCAGTAGATTAACATTTGGTGAAAAATGGAATGTTTAACATGGTGGAGGCTAACTTGCTCTAACATTACTATTTGTACTGTGTTTTTGAAAATTACTAGGCCTGTTTTGTAGTAAGCCAGGATCAAAGGCCGACACATATTAGAGACTGAGAACGTCCTTTTCCAAAGTGGTGCTGTGAGAGATGTGACCATTCATCAAGAAGCTGGGTCCAACATGGAAGACCTTGAGCTGGGACCACCATGGGAAGGGGCGGGTCACACAGGGAACATGGGGTAGGCCAGGACAGGACAGGAGGACTTCAGCTATGGCCACTTCTTAGCTGCTTGTCTACCATACGCTCCCTGGGAAGAGTAGCATATGAAGAATTACAGCTTCAGCATTACAGCCATGTAGAAAATCTTTCTGCACAAGGACTAAGATTCTGCAAGACTGTAAATGTATGTCCTTAAAGTCTGTTTGCTGTCACACTTTAAAAATCGAGTTAGTTTAGAAACTGCCTTTTCATGTTCCCCCTTCCCTGTGAAATTCCAAACACTGCATCTCTTTCATGATGTAGCAGTAAACTAGAACTCTCTCTCCTGCCTGTCTGTAGCAGTCTGGGTTTCCAGTGACTGACATATTAATAAACTATTAAAGCAGTTCTCCAAAGGACAATAATGGAATGTTTATTTGGTATATGTCTGTAATTTGTTTGAGTACATTCTTCTGTGCATGTCAACATTCTATTTTATCACCTAATTACAAAATCAAGCTGTAGGTTTTTGCTACTTTAATCCCCATCAGACACATTTATGCATTTTGCTGCATTTAAGTGCAAAAGAACATTCTTGTTTGAATGAAGCTTAAGCTCTGTCAAAGTGAACCATATTACACATTGCTGTCTTCAAAAGTATAATGAAAAGATGTTATGATGTCCCTCTCCTGCATCATTCTAGTAGCCACAAATAGAGTAACTTTCCTAAATTATAAGTAAGTATAGAATTCTGTAGGTATTAATGCTAACAGAATAAACTACGGTTCTATTTGAAATGGAAAACAGTAATTAATAACAGAAAGAATTTTTCTCTTATGATACATTACAAAACAGGTGTTTGGGTTTTTTTATTCTTGCTCTTTTCTTTGAGTTTTCTAAGAAGAAAACAAATATTACAACTTTGTAGGTGTGCACCTGTGTAAGTATTGATATCAAGCAAGCAGACTACAAATAAGACACTCCTCCAGAAGGAAATGAAACCCTAATGAATAATAGTCTTCACATACGGTTTAATGAAAACATGATAACTTTAATTAGAAACTACTTTGTTATTATGTATGTAAGCTTGTAATGCTTTCAAGTCATTTTGCCTTTAGAATAATTTATGATTTTCACTATACTTTTTATGTTAAAGCAGCACTATAAAAAAATACGCTATGCAAATTGGTCAAATAAGTTTTGCTTGCACGTCTTGTTTTTTAAAAATAGATAGCATTTTATACTGCTCCAAAGAAATGTGAAGTGCTATTCAGATTGCTTTAAGCTAGAATTGTCTTGGACAGCCTTCTCTGCTGGTCTCCATTTTCTTCTGCTTCTGCTTAAAAAAGAGTAGGGATATTTCCCTCGACACCCTCCTCTCTCCCATGATGTTTCCCTCTCCCTTTGTTTTTTGGCCATCTACATCTCTGACCTCCATTCTACATCTCTGATCTCCATTGTGGGAAATCCTACTTGTAAAACAGCACAGGCAGCAGCTTATACTGGTCATCTCTCAGGTGAAAAACACTGCTGATGGGCAATGTGTCTTTTAGCAGGGCTTTTCTTGGATTGGCAGCCCTGCTAGGGAAGGTTTCTGAAATGCAGCATGGCACCACGGCCTCTCTACTGCTCTGCAAGATGCAGATGCTGAGTAAAATTTTGTCATGCCTTGCTACCAAACATGAAATGTCAGTGTGCAGTAGAAGAACATAAGTGGCAACAACTGCATTCATCACAAAAAGCAGTGAGACTGGATACACTCCTAGCACACCCAAGAAGCAGCACAGAAAATATTTGTAATGTTTGCAAATCAACACACTGGGCCCCCTGATCATATTGTTTCCTGCCCCTTCCACTCTCTGAACCATTGTGTTCTGCCTGAAGTAGAAGAACTTTTAGGGAAAATCTCTCTTGATATTTCATTGTAAAACTCTTGGCCTAATATCATCCTTCCCTAGGAACGATGATAGCAGTGATAATAAATTATAGCATTGATAATAGTGTAGAAATAAGCACATGAACGTAAGGTTCTGACTGCCCTGAATTTATCTCATAATGCTTTGCTTCCTCATTTTCTCACGTGTTAGAGAAACCACCATTATTTACTGATCTTTTTCTCAAATTTACTTATTTTTAATAGTTATCTTGGTATTCTACACTTGAAAATGTGGAATAGTAATTAAATCTTAATACTGCAGCACAGTCTGTGCTCTGCCAATCTCCTGAAATTTTACATAGGTTAAAAGCTCATGTGACTGAAATTCCTCAGTATCTCATTCATCAATAACAGATGGCTGTTTGCAGGTCACAGAAAGGTTAGCCAAGACCTCTACCCACTAAGCAGACAAATTAGAACATACAGTGATTGATAGAAATAGTGACATTGGAAATGTAGTTATGTTGCCCAGTTTAGAAAGTCAGATATAAATCCCCAAAGCAGTGGCATTTAAAATGCAGAATTAATACATAAATGGTTTAATTTCCTTTTTTTTTTTTTTTTTTTAAATAACCTGAGTCACATCACACTAGATGACATAACAAAGGAAGGAGGGAGCCAAGTTAGGAATCCAGTAATGGGGGAAGGAATAAACCAAATCAACAGTCCAATCCCAACCATAGCGAAGTCACTATAGTAATTAGCAAAGAAAAGCATTGCCACATATATCATTCTTATCCTGTCCTGTCACTGCTGAGAACTCTGATTGCCATGGACAGCCAGGGGCCCATCCTCTTTCCCCTTTTCCCCCTTTTCCTCTTCCCCGCTTTCCCTTTCTAGCAAAAACCCTACATAATCCACCTACTACACAAATACACTTCCACACAAACTGCAAGCAGAGCCATATTTTATACTCTTAACTTTGAAGGCATGACTCCTGGTATTAACTTCCTAAGTGTTTTTTACCCAAGATTGGCCAGGTCCTGAGAGAAAAACAAGAGGAAGGTTACTTCTGCTGTTAGAGAATCTTCTGCCTGGTTGTGGACGTCATCCATAAGTCAACTGATTCAGGGCTTGGGGTTTAAACCCTAGCACTTCAGAAGGATGTCTGCTCCTAAAAAAATAGCTAATGGCCATGACCAGTGTGAGTGAGGTGAGTGAGAGGCTCAGTACTGGCAGTTGGAGTGGGATTGTGGTCACAGCCCATGTGGCTGGTGCTGAGGAACTGCTGTCTGCATTTTTCCCAAACCGCATGTGTGGTGTGTGCGTGTCATTCACTTGCCAGCCTCAGGCTGCCGCAGCCAGTGAGTACAGGGGCCTGGGTCTGGGCAGAGGGATCAGGCAGCAGGGGGGTCTGTTTTGGTATTCAGGGGACCTGAAAATCTTTGTGTGACTCCCCAGAACGCCATGTGTGTGCCTTCACTTGTGCGTTGGTGTGTATGTCTGGGGCATGTCTTCACCTTCACTACTGGTTGAACCTGCAAACGCAGGCAGAAACCCTGGGTCCTCAGGCATACCAGGGTGGGATCCAGTGGTCAGGCACGAGGAGTCTTGGATCAGAGCTGCTAGAGGTAGTATCTGCTCCTAACATCACTTAATTTGAACCACAAAACAAGCTTCTAAATAAGGAGAAAATATAGGACAACTCCATCTTGGAAAAGGTATGTTGTGGAGAATTATAAAACCGTGAATGGTTTGGAGAAGGTGAATAGGGGCTGTTAACTTTGTTGGACAAGCAGCAAGGAGCAAACAGTTGAGCCTGATGAAGATAGACTCTTCTTCCACATAATTAATAATAAAATTATTGCACTTGTTGCCACAAGAAGCTGTGGAGGCCAGGAGTAAAAATGAATTCAAAGACATTAAACAAGCTCATGGAAGCCAGTTCCCTTGGTAGGTATTACATGTGATTGCCAGATGCAATGTCCAGATCATGAAATCCCTAAGCAGTCATTGCTGGAAGCTGTGAAGCTATGCTTAGATCACACTATTCCTGCTCTTCCTATTACAATCTTTCCCAAAGCATCTATTAGCAGACTACTACTGGAAGCAGGACTGACCTAGTTCGGCAATGTTTATGCCCTTATATTACTGAGGCCTGAGCAAGTTGGCAGTTCTGAATTAATCTTGACTCGCTCTGAGTATTGCTACAAAGGCTTCAAATATAATCCTCTAGTACTGAGAACAGATGTGTCCTCCAGGTCTTTTGCCAGGGGATAATGTTTACCTGGTTTGTGACAGCCTGTGCTTAAACTTATTCATTCACCATGTGCTGTACCTAATTGTTGAATATATTCCTTTAAAAGGCTGTCATTTAGGAGAAGGGAAGAGAGCTACCTTGTTCTTTTGTCAGGTGGCATCCTGGCAGAAGATGAGAGTCCTTTTCTGAGCAGCTGGATATGGAGGTGAGCAGAGGGAGTTGGCAGAGAGAAAGGCACACTCTGCACACTACTGCAGTAGGAAACTGACTGGAAGGTTACTGAGAAGTGAGATAGACCAAAGTGCATCCAAACCTGTGGTGGAGAGTAGGATTTTTCCCCATGAATTGGAGGAGACTCATAGAATGTTTTGGGTTGGACAGGACCTTTAAAGCTCATCTAGTCCAAACCCCCTGCAGTGCCATCTTCAACTAGATTAGGCTGCTCAGAGCCCCATCCACCTAACCTTAAACGTTTCCTAGGATGGGGCAATGTATTGTAGAACGTAGAACTGGGGAATGTATTGCAGAAAGCCATTGCAAGTTGCTAGACTGAGAAAAAAAGGCTGAGAAATACACAGGACTAGAGGTATTTAGTTATTTTTTCTCACTTAGGAGATCAGAGTTTTTATATTTAAAATGTTAAAGTTTTACTAATTTTAATGGAAATAAAATGCATCTTTTGAGATTCAAATTTCATGGGGGACCTAGGTATTGCTTACTTTAGGAATAGCACATAGGAAACTCATCTCAAAGCTTTAGCCCCCTTGGAATCCTGTCACATGGTTCAATGTAATTTGGATATCATACACAAAGATGTTGGAGAAGCAAACTTAAAATATTGTTCATATGACATTTATTAAATCTACCGTTGTCTGTTCTAATTTTGCTTTCTGTTGGCTTGAGCTTCATCCATAGCAGTATACTTTTATGATAACTATTCAAACTGCATTACAGTTAAGCTATGAATGACAGGCTTTTGGTGTCAGTATAATATCATTTATTTCAGCTTTGTAGGCAAATTCCAACCTAACATGGCTGTTTAGAATCAAATTGTTTTCCTCTTTCTTGTCTTTGTGGCAAAGATGGGACTAGAAATCTCTCTCTTTTGTACTTAACAGCAACTTAAAGTATTACAAATATCTCTAGAATGCTGATTTTAGAAAAGGAAGAGAAAGCTAATATGTTAATGGGTTGAATGCTGCCTGAAATTGCAGCAAATCATTCTCATACTGGAGAGTCAGTCTTGTTTAGGAGACCTTTTCTTTGATTGGTTTGCATGTATATGAAATGTAGTGACAGTCAGTCAGGTGAGACTCACAGCAGGGAGGAGAGAGATGTGGGAAAGAACAGCAGCTACAAACAACAAGCGAACATCATTGGAGGAATGTTCCTTAGGAAAAGACAGATTTCTGAACAGAAAGTCCCACATAAGTTTTTAAAAGAATGGAAGCAAAAACTGGGTCAGTTTGCAGAATTTACCACTGAAAATAAACATGAGGGAAAAAAAAAGTTATAATGCTGCTGTTGTGGGAAAGGTTGAAAATGGTATGTGTGTATTGGAAAGAGACTGTAGGGAGAGAGGTTGCTTTGATTTTTGTTAATTTTAATCTGAAACTAGGAGGTAGAATAATTAATTAATGCATTAGAGAGCTAAACATTCTGGCATATCTAACTGCTTCTCTGAAACCTCCTACTCTGTAATTCCCTAATTAGAAATAGACTCAATTGTGGAAACTTGATTTGGGGATATGCAAGAAACTAATTAGAGGACAAGAGCTAAACCTGGGGAACTGACCCCAGATAGCAAGGTTTTTTAACTGCTCAAGGAAAGGGTTAGGACAATGATAGCTAGGAATAGAGATGCCCTGGGTCTGTTGAAAGAAACCTTGGATTTGGAGCAGGGGCAGACTGTGATGATGTTCTTATTGCAGCTTTTCATGAAAGGAACAAAGAGGAAAACTGAGATTACAACAATATTTCCAGGATTATGGGATACAAGGTCTCTCTTTGTTTGATCTCCCAGCATTGCAACAACTTCACAAAGAATAGAAGAAATTGATGCAATAACTGAGAGTAATGGCTTTTTTCACTGGAAATCTGTAGCTACAGGATGACTTGACAGATCCAAAGACTGTTGAAATACACTTAAGGCAGGATAATGCATCTGGCCTTTATGCTGTGTTCACATGGGTCTAGGTATGAATTTTATAAGCCTTACTGAGAAGCTGAACTATGTGGGTTTACTGAATCTCTGTTAATTTGGGAATATTTGCCCTGAGCTCTGCTGCATGACACAAACACATCCAGTAGCTTTCTCGCTGGTGAAAATGTCTTTACAGAGAAAGTGATTTAGATCTTGCAGAAACCAATCTACTGTTTAGAAGACAAAGGCAGGCAAATTCATGGAAAAACAAGTGGTCCTAAATTTAATTAACAGCCAGAATAACTTATTCTGGAATATGATGGCTTGATCAAGATACAAAATTTTCAGATCGACATTCAGTATTTTTGTAAAGGTATAGGCACTAGCTTGCCTGGTGTTATGGATCTGATACAAGATATGGTGGATGTAATTCAGTGACATGTATTGTGCAGAGTACATTACCCATTAATACCTGTTGGCTTTAGTATCCTTGAATCTATAGAACTTTGTGAAGTAGAGTAGCTGACAATGCCAACATTTTAAATTGTCACCTTCATATTTCAGAGCTGGAAAAAATGGGGTGGTTCATCCATGTGTTTGCTGTTTTCTTAGCAAGCACGAAGATCAGAAACTTTTATTCTCAGGTATAAAGTCTTTGATTACATAGCAAGAGGCTGTCGTTCTGGAGAGGAGGCAGAGGAGTAATTCTTACCCTTGTATGGATAAATCTGATATTGTGTAAAAATCCATCCTATTTTTTGGGGGGCAAGATTTTTATAAAAGTATCACAGCTTGTTGGCTGCACAAAAGTCATATATTAAGTCAATAAACTCTATTGCACCTCTGGTCTATTAGGGTTTCGTATCAAGCTAACTCCATCTTGGAATGGTATACATAGCTGAATTTAGCCTTGAATTGTTAGAGGGCCTGTGTATATATGGGACTCCTGCCCAAAATGCCTGTAGCCCCAGGTAACAGTAACTGTCTGACCTTTGATCAATCTTGTGAAGGATGTGAAGACATAAATTAGAGATAAAATCATTCCAGTCAACCTAGTTGTGCATGCGTGTGACAAGAGTAGTTGAAAGCAGTCTGACTAACTTATCAGTATGTAGTGTATCGATGGCAAGAGGAGCCAGTGTGCCTCAGTCAGGCTAGCAGGGTGGGCTGTGTAGGTCTGTGCTCCTTAAACATGGCAATTAAGCAATACAAAGCAGCATGGGCATCCACTGCTGCTTGGCCTAGATATGGTGTGATGTACCATTATTCCCTACAGCAAATGAGAAGCAGGGCAGTTCTTTGGATCCTCTAACTTCATTTGTTCTTGAATGGAGGGAATGATGTATCCACCCACTAAACACATCTATCTTTCATCAAGAAACAAAATCTGTTCTCCCAGTTTCTTTATCATAGTGAAAGTTATTACATTAATTCAAGTGTAATTACACTTGAAACTTTAAAGTCATGGTGTAAATTGTTAGTATCAGAAATAGACATACTTATTTTATTTGATTTTCAGAACAGTTCAGTCATCTGTAAAGCTATTTTGATAATAAATTGGTGATGTTGTTATATCTATTGATATATATCTAGTAGATATCAGTGATAGGTGGAATCCAGAATGTTGTGTCTCTGTGTATCTGTAGATATAAACATCTAATGGATCACTGTTTTTATAAAGGTAAACTGTTCAATGCCCCTAGAACATAGATATATGTGTGACTAAGTTATGCTACTAAAACTTTAAGGTGTGTTATCAGGAAGCCACAGCCTGAAGGCCACTGAAAAGAAATGTGATGATAATATAGGTTTACAGAAGTACAAGAGCAGGACCATAGCAAGAGCTTTAGAAGTGTAAGCATAGAGAAGTAACAGAGGTCCTGTCATGGTTACAGGGGCTGGGACCAGTTTATCCTTATGTGGGTAGAACCAAAACTGTGTATTCTATACTCTCTATGTCAGTGCTCATGGGCTGTTAAGAAAATCATGGGTAGCAGCTGCCCAGGACAGACTTCACACCCCAGGCTATAACAGATAAGGAAAGAGGTTCAAGGTCAGGGGAGATGTTAACACCTTCCCACCCAGCAGGAGTCCTCCTCCCTGTTAATGGGCCCATCCATGCCTCGCCCCATGACTCATACAGAGCTCCCCCCAGGAGCTATTTCTGTTTAATGGACCATCAAGGACCCACTGCATGACTCATAGACTGATATCAACCCATTGTGAGATGCTCCACCCAGGGGGAGGAGCCAAGTGCTCCCATCTGGATATAAGCTGGAGTTCAGTACAGCACAGGGGGCCTTACCCACTGGATTTCCAGAGGACAAGAGCTACCAGATCTTTTGTCCAAGACCACTGTTTCATCTGGACTGCTACCACCACCCTAACTACAGAGTATCAGGTTGTATTCTGACTCTGTTTGTGGTTTTCCTTTGTATTATTACTTTTTTTTTTTTTTTCTTATTAAATTGTATTTCTGACTTGGAGTCTCTCACTGGTTTGTTTTTCAAACCATTACAGGTCCCTGGGCTATAAACACAAATCACAGTCAGTTACAGGTCACTACAGGAATATAACCTTGGGAGCTACATAAAAGTGATTTTAAGGATAAAAAAGAGAGCAAAGCAGTCTTTACAGACCATAGAAGATGAAACTCAGATATCACACGGAATTAGAGCAAATAGTCTGTGTTGGCAAACATAAAAATAACTGCAAGTAAACCCAGGAGTAACAAGAGACAACATACACACTCCCTCCCTCCTTCTCCCTAAATGTCCCACCAGTTTTATCCTCCTGGTGAAATATCTGGGGTGCTGTCAGCTCACTGGAAGCCTCTTTACCTTTTTGAGCCAGACTAGTACTATCAACTAATGTTGTGAGGGATTTAGGAAAGGTTGAGCACAACACCAGAAGGGGAAGATATCAGGAAATTTGTTTACGTCATTTCAGCTGTATCATTCCTAGTTGTACTAGGAATTTACAGCTGTAAAAATTTGAGCTGTGTTTATATTATTGTAAGTGGACAGAGCTTTGATTACATTGTTGGGACTTTAATTAGACCAAATAACAATAAAATCTTGGTTCTGCATTAATGTACATTTCTTTAGCTTACAGAATTACATGGTATGCTGGGTCTTGTACTCACCCTTGAGGCTTGATTGTATTTATATGCAGTAAATATCATAGGATGTTAACCTTAGACACTGACACTTTCAAGTTTTCATTCTGAATGAGAAAGACTATTCTAAATAGGGAGAAGAAAGAAAACAAACACAGAGAAAAGTGTCGATTGAAAAAAAAAAAAGGACACAAACTTCAGTTGATTCTCCATTAGAAAACTTCACATACTTTGGTTAAAATTATGGAGCTAAAATATTTTTCAGACATGTAATAGAATTTACGTTACCCTAACAGTACCATATGGTATTCCTTCTCAAAGTGTTCTCTTTTGTGCTTCTTGGTACAGATATGAATACCATTGTTATTCTTGCTTTAGAGCAGCTTTTTAGGATAATATTTTCCAAGATACATCTATAGGGTTAAAGAAGCAGATAGGACACTTGAGAGATTTTTTTAGAACATGTAATCTGAAGTCTACTAAGACTAATGGAAGCTACTACTGACATGCAAATCTAATTGCCTTTGCTAGACATTCCACTTCTTCCACATCTTTCCCTGAAGGTGTTCTACCTGGCTGTCTTTCCTGTGTTTCTCTTTGAAGGATATGGGGAAATTGCCCAATGTGGATGGATTTAGATATGAGGAAACAAGCTGCCAATGTCTTTTTCTTGCCAAAGGTAAGATGACCTCCAGCAATTTGTTTTCTAAACTTCAAAAAGGCCTTCCAACAAAACACAACCTGAAAGATCTAATTTCTTTTAAAAAAAATCACAATCCAGCCTCCTATTCTGTCTAATTTGACAATAATACCATTTCTCTAGCCATTTAACTTACTTTAGGCATTTTCTCTTAATCAATCTATGGATATTTCATGCTTTTAAGCCTTTCCTGTTAAATGATTCTTTCCACACCCTTACATTACTTTCGTGCTTTTAGTTCCCTCAGTTTTCCAATGTCTATTGGCCTATGTTTCTTAGAATTTAATACATTAGTCTTAATTCTATTCACTATGTAGAAAAAATTACTTTTTTTTTCTGTTAGTTTCTTTTCTCATGTGTTGAAAAACAACTTTGTCTTGTTTCTTCATATTCTACCTATTCAGCTGAACCTAAGGAAATTCTATACTGCATTTCTTGCCTTTGCTGTAGAAAGGTCATTTAGTACACTTCCAAATTTATTATCATCTACTAATTTAATTATTGTGCTGTTTAACCTCTTCCTGATTTTTAATGAGGATGAATCTCTTACATCTTTTCCATCTCTAATGCTGATGATCAATTATATGTTAAAAGAATACAAATCCAACATTTACAGACCTTGCAAAACACCTTCAAGCTCATTCCATTGATATTTAGTACTGTGTTATTACTCTTCTCCTTGTGTTTTCTTCATTTGGTTTTCTTATTATGACCTGATTATTTCCAGGCCCAACCAATGAAATATTCACAGAGAGTCCCAAAATACTAGCAAAACTTCTGTAAAATTCACAACTGCCTCCACATGCTTGTATCCCATAATATATTCATTTCAGCCGGAATACTAGGCTTTCAATAAAGCCAGGGTATTTCTTCCTTATTGTTCAGTTAATATCTGCAATACAAGCATTTTATTAGGTACACACTTCATTTTCTAGACCAAATGTGAGGTTTGCTAGGCAATAACTATCAGGCTCATGTATTCAGTTTTGAACACTGCTCCTGTATTAGTTGCATTTCAGATTATCCAGCACCTGCACATTTCTGTGCATCTCCCAAAACCAGCTGGTAGGATAGAGAATTAATTTACTAACTTAGTGTCTCATAAATTTGCTAGTCTGACTGCCTCCCCATTTTCCTGTAGTCCTGTTCCTGCTCTTTATTCATAGATATGCTTCTTTCCCAGTTGGCAGTTTTCTCTTTTTAAGTATACTTAAGAAGGATAGTTAGAGGGTAGCTCAATCTTTCTACTGTGAAGTGTAGTTTTTGATTCCTTCACCAGACAGTGCTTTCTAGAGTGTTTTGGTTATGTCAGTGCACAGCACTGTGACTTCTCGTGTAGTAACAAACCACTGCTCCAGGATGTTTCCTTCACAGGCTTATCCTCTCCCTTGTGAAGATTTCCCCTTCCAGATCTCTTTCTCAAAAAAATTACAATTCAGTAATTATATATGTCAGGTAAGTTGAAGAACAGCTAGCCTAAATTCTCTTTTTGGCTTAGGATATAAGAAATGAGAAGACTGCTCCTAAGTAGCTTGCTGCACATACTGATCCTAGAAGAGGAAGAGCAGATGCAAATAGTTTTCTGTCCTTGTGAGAATCAGAGATAACAGAAGATACAAAAAAAAAATACTTCGAATCAATGCCTTTTTGAATTCATGGGGCCCATGCTGAGATTTGTGATGATGTCCATCTTCAGCAAACATTTAACAGCCAAGGTTTCTGAGCTGGATGCCTTTTGTTGTACTTGCACAAGGAAGTGGGTCATTGCATATGCTGTCTAGGCTGTCTTGTCTGCTTTAGGATTTTTTATAGTCTTTGTACAGAAAAAAAGCAACTTTTTCACAGTACTATTGAAAACAGGACCTTATCTGAGGTATTCTCTTTGGGAAAGTCTATTTTGTTTCATCATGGACAGGGAGCCTTTGGAGCCTAGAAGTTACAGTGGATAGTGTGGATATCCCGCTACATCTCTAGCAAACGTATTTTACAGTGTTCCCAGACTCATAATGAATTAATAGGATTTAAAAACACAATATAAGATTAGGTCTCAGATGCAGTGTTGTAAGTAGCTTCAGCTTATGAAGAAGTGTAAACATTCAACAGCTGTGGGAAGGCCTTGAGTTAAAAATAATCTAAAGAACAGAAAATGTTAGTTGCATCTACACTTGGAATCACATGACAAACAAAGGGATTAAGTTCTTAACACAGAAAAATCCAGTAATTTAAAGATAAACCCAGAAAGACTGGTTTAATCAAATGTCACATTGACTCTGGCAATAAAGAACACACATCAAAATGCCTTACAGAGCTTCATCTATGAGGAAAAAGTAATAGAAGATCAATTAAATCAAATGTTTAAAGAGGGCATTGTCTCTGCTGCTGGTTGTTTATGGACATCTCCACTCTTATTAATACATTTCCTCTGGTGAGAAGTTTTATATGGACTGTGGGAGATTAAAGGGTGCCACTCAGAGATCAATATCTGCAGTCTAAGGCTGATGACTCATTAGGTTTTTGAAGTGCAATTAGGTCCATTAGCACCTAAGACATATGCAAGGATAACAGGCGTGTGGGTGTTTCTGAACCTTAGCTGAATATCACCATTCTATAGTAGGAGGATTCTGTATCATTTTCAAGTCATGTCCTTTATTTCACCCACAATGTTGCAGAGATTAGGGAGTCATGTTATGGCAACTTTAATTTTCAAAATGTATGTTTCTATTTAGATGATTTAACAGAAGTATTGTCTGTTTTCTGAAAGCAGCCACAACAGCAGCTTTTGCAAGATTTAGGAGCATTTAACAGAATATGAAAAGCAGGGATTACTTGTATATAGTAGGTAAGGATTAATAGCAAATTTTTGCAAATGCTGAAATGGGACTGCAAACACAATCTGATAGTCAATTAAAAGAAATTAGGTCATTCTGAGGAACCATCAAGTTTCACTGAAACTACATCCCTGACTGTTCTGTTAAAGCTTACCCTTCAATCAGCTCACAAGATGTGCGTTTTGAACAGACTCAGATATGGTAATAAGCATTTCAGCTTAAAAGTGTTTGTCAGCAGTTTTAAAATATTCACGATTCAACTCATTGAAATTGCTTTCTTAAAGTTTAGTGGCATGCTTGGGAGCATCTGTCACAAAGCTTTCCATAAAGGATCACACAGTGTGGTAGCTGAGTTCCTATTTCAGGTGATAAAGCAATACAATAAATAGTATGAGGTGATTTCACATTAATTTCTGCTGCTGAACACTTCTTCCTATAGAAACAGTCATTCTGGTATTCAGCAAAAGAAAGTGTCCTTGAAGTAATGGTCCAGCTCCTCTGCTGTTGTAAACTTGCAGATCCATTGACTGCAAATTCATGTGAGGTCCAGTACAGTTCATAGAATCCTAAAGGTATGATACAGTGAGAGAGTCCAGACATATATTTGGAACTGTATTTTTAAGTAGGGTTTACCCTGCATTGTCTACCACAATATCTAACCGCACATTTATTGCTTTCAATAGAGAACTAGAGCAATACCTCAGATTTTGAAAAGTCTTGGAATTAGCTGAAGATGAAAACTATAATTTACCCCTCTCTGCACACAGGTTCAGATGAAAACCTGGGATGTAATTCTCTTGTCAAAACTGTTTGGTCATTTCAGATTGCAAGGAAAGAATATAAATCTACTAAGTATAGTAAAGACCACTTATTAAAAAATAGGGAGAAAAATGTTTCTTACTGTTTAGGATTGTGTAGAGTGACTTTTAGCCACTTCATGCTTATTTGTGAATGGTGTGATGATGTTAAGAGCTGTAATTTAATCTGTATTTCTCTAACCCTTCCAATAGATCATAGATACTGTAAGGCAAACTGGATGAATGGCAACTGAATATGGTTGCAGAAGTAATATGTGTTTTAATATTCTAACATAGTGAAGTAAATAAAGACTAGATATCCTCCATTGGGCTGAAACCTTAGAAAGGGAGTGCCAGTTTAATTGCTAATGATTCCCTGGTAGTCTAAAAATACGGTGCAGCTGATGAACTGTAAAATAAATGAGAGTGAAGAGCAAATTGCTCCTATTCCAGTGTGGGGTTCCCGCCTCCAGATAGGGGAGGTGGTGCAGGCATTTCTCTCCTTTCTCTCTAATCCCCACGGATAGTATACTGGGTGTGGCTGGGATGGAGTCAATTTTTTTCAGAGCAGCCTGTATGGTGCTGTTTTGGGTTTGTGATTAAAATACACCTGGTTTTTGGCTATCGCTGAACAATGTTTGCACAGCATTGAGGTTTTCTCTGTCAGTAGCTCGGGGTGGGCAAGAAATTGGAAGGGGACATAGCTGGGATGGCTGACCTAAACTGGTGAGAACGATACTCCCTACCATAAGATGTCATGCTCAGTTGCAAAGTTGGTAGGAAGATATGTAGATTTTGTCTCCTAGCTGTTGCTTGGAGACTAGCTGGGCACTGGTCTGCTTGTGGGATGTGGGAAGTGATTGACTTTGCATCACCTGGGGTTTTTTTTCCTTCTTTTCTTCACATATTAAACTGTCTTTTTCTCAATTCCTGAGTTCTCTTGCTCTTCTGATCCTTTCCCTGTCCTGCTGAGGGCAGGGAGTTAGTGAGCAGCTCTGTGGGTGCTTAGCTGCTGTCTGGGTCAACCCACCACAGAGAGCAAGCTGCAATAATATTGAAAATGTCACTCCTTGACCTAGTTCCTAGTAATGCTGCCAGTAAAATGGGAAATGACTAAAGAAATGCACTAGAGTCCCTCCTGCTCCACCAGCAGGTCTCGTACTATTCCATCTTCTCATCATGCTTTTAGTCTCTACAATTTTTTTCAGCACGGCACAGGTCTGGTTCTGAAAACTGCAGTCAGTTCTTTTCAGTTGCCTGAGCTCTGTTTAAAATCAATCTGTGTGAGCATACTGATCTAGAATTCAGATATTTTCATGCAATTCCTTTGCCTTTGGTGAGAGCAGATAAAATCAGAGGGGTGAATGGTACCTACTGGGCTCAGCACAGGAAAGTTTGGCTTTTGCTCTCATGGCTGTCACTAGTCTGCACTTACCAAATGTAATGCATTTTTCAGCCCAGATATCAAACACGGTGGCAGGTGCAGGACTGAAGAGGTTGTTACTTTAGTTTAAGAAACTGTTATCCTGATGTATAGGCTGGAGCCTCTGCTTCTGCATTGTGGTTTTTCGGGGAAGAAAAGGCCTGGAGTGGGAGCAGTAGCACAGAGAATTAAGGACTGATAAAGGTAGGTAGACAGGAGCAATGCCTTGGGGATCTCTAGCTTCAAATGTCATAAGTTCAAAGACATGCAAGAATGAAAATATTTAAGTGGTTTGTTTCATAGAACATGCAGGCAATACCTTTATGAACTCAGTTAATTCTCCATAAAAGGAACAGACTCCCTTTGGCTTGCCATCAATTGCCAAAACAGGAAGATCTAATAACTAAGAAAGGAAAATAATAATAATAATAATAAAAAATCTCCTGTGGCTTCTTTAAAAAAAAACAACCAAACAAACTTTTATTCCAGCCATGCTACTTTTCTCTGCTACAGTTACTGTTGGGGAAGCTGCATACTGTAAGACTGTGTTCAGTCTATATTACTAACAAATCACTTTCACACTTGGTCAGCTTTCTTTGGATTGATAACATTACACTCCTCTTTAGAACATCCTCAATTCAGCCTCGAGTCAAAACGGCAAATCATATGCTGACAGCATCCGTCTTGAGATCTGCAATGGGGTGTTCTTGCTTGCCTTCTGAAATGAAATCCTAGCTGCGCCCAGCACGCTGCAATCACATCTGCTA
This sequence comes from Merops nubicus, assembly GCF_000691845.1. Lineage (NCBI taxonomy): Eukaryota > Metazoa > Chordata > Aves > Coraciiformes > Meropidae > Merops > Merops nubicus. The sequence continues at coordinate 665 of NW_008603471.1, read as the reverse complement.
TGGGGAGGGACCCAGCAGCTGCTGAGCAGGCTGGGGAGGACAACACTGGTGTGTCTGCCTGCATCTGCCATAAGGTGTGATGGGGCATTTGGGCTGCGGGATCTAAACTGAGTGAAACCTGCTTGTCCTAGGGCTGGGTCAGTCTTGGGACCAGCCTGAGAATGAATGCTAATGAGTAATATGGTTGTAGCCAACTTGCAGGTCTCTCTGCTCTTTGAAGTTTTTCTGGCATAGTCATAGTCTTTAGCTGATGTATAACTGTGCTTGAAGCCCCTCAGATAGACCCAAGGTCATGGGGTAAAAGGAAAACACCATTCTTTCAGAGGGGGACTTTAGTCATGGGATTCTTTCTGCGTTAGGGCACAATGTCACAGAATCACAGAATGTTAGGGATTGGAAGGGACCTCCAGAGATCACCGAGTCCAACCCCCCTGCCAGAGCAGGACCATCTAGTCTAGGGCAGGTCACACAGGAATGCATCCAGACGGGTCTTAAAAGTCTCCAAGGAAGGAGACTCCACAACCTCCCTGGGGAGCCTGTTCCAGTGCTCTGTGACCCTTACAGTAAAAAAGTTCTTCCTTATGTTGAGGTGGAACTTCTTGTGCTCCAGCTCATGACCATTACCCCGTGTTCTATCGCAGCGCATAAGTGAGAAGAGGTTGCCC
>NW_008603470.1:0-8261 GCF_000691845.1 Merops nubicus | reverse complement strand
AAATAAAATAAAATAAAATAAAAGCTCTTTCACAGCAGCATGGAGGAAGGCACAAGAATGCCTGTATTTTAGCTTCCTCCCTGTTACAGTTCTTGTTGAAACTTTTATTTTTGAGGCCGAAGTATTCAATGTTTGGCCTCAGTACATAAAGAAAAGAAAAGGAAACACTTCAACCTCCCAGCGAAGCAGGATGGCACTTATTTATTTCTTTCATTACAAAACCAGCCCGTGCCAAGTAAAATCGTGCTCCAAGAGCTGTTCTACCAGTCCCGAAGGCTGGGGAACAACACGCGCCAGCCCCACCTCTGCAGCCTCCCGTGGGCCCAAAGAAAAGAAAAGGAAACACTTCAACCTCCCAGCGAAGCAGGATGGCACTTATTTATTTCTTTCATTACAAAACCAGCCCGTGCCAAGTAAAATCGTGCTCCAAGAGCTGTTCTACCAGTCCCGAAGGCTGGGGAACAACACGCGCCAGCCCCACCTCTGCAGCCTCCCGTGGGCCCCTGCGCATTCCCACCGGCTGGAGGAGGGGGAGAGGCTGGGCAGTGGGGGACAGAGTCTCACTGGTGAGAATCCCCCTCCTCAAAGGATGTCCCTGGCATCCTCTTGATGGCTTGGAATAGAGTAGTGGTGACGGTCTGGAGACATGGGTGGGATTCCTGGGTTTGCAGCTGGGTTATCCGTCAGTGAGCTGCTTTTTCCCTGAGCTGTGTGTGAGATGCTCCTTGCCCTCACGTAAGCAGTTGAATTAATAATCTAAGGAGTTTGTCTGAAAGCTCTGGACTATCACAATAAAATCTATGAGCATAAACTTAACAGGCTGTATAATAAGAGTGGTACAAAGAAGAAAGCTTTGGCGTCACATCATTAAGGACTTAGGCAAGGGAGCAGCTGAAGCATCCTTTGCTTCCAAAAAGTTACTGCAGCTGAACGATCACCATTGCTGGTGGGTCAAAGTGTGACCTCTGCAACCCTAGTGGAGGTGCTCTGATTTCACCACACATTGCAGAGCTGCTTGTGCACAGGAAAATGGGACACCTCCATCCTTGCTGAGCTGCTCTGTTTCTCACAGGACCAAGGGATGGGAGGCAGCAGCTCTGATGAGCACTTGGGCTTCAGAGGGAAACGACTTGCTGGGTTAGGAGCAGCCTATTGTGCACAGCAGGCTTTGTGCTCCCAGAAAAAAAAAAACAGCGGACAAGTGATCCATGCAGCACTAACTTTGCACTTCTGGGAATACATTTCCAACACTGTGCTGACCCAACTTTTAATGGCATGTGGAAATTCAGCAGTCTTGGCAGCAGCTGGGTACCAATGCAGGAACCAGCAGCTCCTTCTAGCTGGACCAACCTCTGGCTGTAGTTCAACCCACCCCAAGTCCAACCCAAACCCACCAGCAGCAGCACCTCTACACCTGGACACCAGCACTAGCCTGCTGCATCGGTGCCAGGGTTTGATGGACAGCCCACCCCCGAGGTCCCACGTTCTGCTGCTCCCCCCGGCTGGCGTCCCTCCATCACCACTTCCCGCATGTTGCTTCAGAGGGAGCCCTCACAATACCGGGCTCAGTGCCACGCAAGGGGAGCACACCCAGAACCCAACCCTTCTTGCACAGTCAATTCTGCAGGAAGATCTCTGCAACTGCGAGCCAGAGGCTTTGCTCTGCCCCTCTTCACCAGTTTGCTGGTGAAAGGCTGGAGCCAGAAGTGACCTGTCTCCGGTGCAAATGGCCACGGAGGCCTCCATGGAGATGTATCCGACCTCGTCTTTTGTAGATGAGGCATAATGTGGGTCTTCCTCACTTGCTGCTGCGCTCAGCTATGAGGAAGCTTCTCCTCCCTGAAACTGTAAAGATCATGCAACAAAATGTTCCTAGTCACCTGCCAGAGCAGCTGGTCAAACAACGCTCAGCCAAACAAGAGCCAAGCAGTTGAACAAGATTTGTTTTTCAGAGGAGAATAAACCCTACAGCATGCGAGAGGCAGCTCAGAGGCAAGACCGTGCTGCTGCTGGGACAGCCTCAGCAGTGCTGGTGGCTTTGAGCTAGCACAGGGCATGTGTGTCCCTGCTGCAACCCCTTGGTGGATGGATGATGATGGACAAGGGCTGTTGGCTCACAGACTATGTGGCTTTGCCAAGCTGGTTTGGGGCCAGCGCCTGGCCAGAGGATCCCGTCACTGGGGGTGAAGGTGGGGACAGCACAGGTGGCTGCCAGAGGCGTGAGGATAAGCTGCAGCTTCTCTGGCCCTGTGCATGGCTCAGTAGGGTATGGCTCTGCAAGCAACAGGGGCAAAGCAAATGAGAAGTGAGCATTCTGTCCACAGTATTTGGTGAGGTCAGGATTTGGTGTTCATGTTCAGTCCTGGCTTCAGGGAAAAGGCTATACTTGGGATGGGGTTAGCCTTGAAGGCCATGCCACTCAAGATCCAGGCTACTCTGGCTGCTGTGAGCAGGGTGATCTCCAGAGGTCCCTCCCTACCTGCATTATTTTGGGATTTGATAATATTGTGCAAATTACCTAGGTTGGTTCTAAAGAGTCTCCATTTAGCAGCACCCAGCCTTAGATAAGCAAAACTAAGCCTCCAAACACCCTGGTCACCAATCTCAGTGCAAATAAGACCCTTTGGAAAACATGAATCTGAACTGCTCTTACTATTTCTGGACTGGAGACTGATCTTTTTTATGGCAATTTGAGATGCTGAAGCCAACGGTTTAATATATTATCATTCAGCTAAGTACTTACGAGCAAAAAGGTTTTATGTGATGCTATCCAAGGGGAAGAAGGCATTTCAGAGAATCATAGAATTGTCAGGGTTGGATTTCCAGTGAAGGGGAGCAGTACCTGTGGATAACAGGCTTGTCCTTCCACGTAGCCATCCCTGCAGCCTGGAACTGAGCAGTCTCTGCCTGAAAAAAACCAGGTCTTTAAAATACTTCTTTGTGGTTCCTTCATTTATTCTTCTCTCTCCCACTCCCGTCCTTCCCCACCTTCATGATACACTTGAGAATAATCCCCAGGAGAAAAAGTGTAGCCTTCTGGGAGCAATACAGCAGCACAGGGGAGAATTTTTAATGTAATTCCCACTCCAGGACACCAAAGGGATCCTCTATTCTGCCTCAGAGCTGGTGAGACCAAGCAAACCACTGCCTCCGTCCTGCTATCCCTGCAGGTCTGAGGTGACTTAGTGGCTTTTCAATTACAGGGTGTGCCTTCCTGTGCTGCTCCTCCCTTCGCCTGCCGGAGCAGGACCACATCATTACCATGCAAAACCCCACGAGCTGAACTCTCCAGGGCACAAGTGGATGTTCTCCTGTCAGGATATTCATGTTTTCCTTCTCTGGAGGACTTGCTGCTTGTTACCTTAGGCAGCAGCACTGCAGTGCTGACTTCCCGTGTTCCTGGACAGCCCTCTTCTTGCACTCTAAAAATCAACTCTTGTCAAATTATTATGGCTTCTTTTATTTCTGGGTTGCTACATCAGAAAAGATGCAGATGTCAGAGGAGCATTCCAGTCATTATCTCTCTTTAGCCTTTGATTAGCAAACACCTCTACAAGTTTGATGCCACAGTCCCAGATTTCCCACACAACATCACCAAGTCTGACATAGTGTGACCAGAGAAGCTTGCAAATAAGGTTGGGGTTTTTTTCACGTATTTAAGAGAAAAAAAAAAAAGGCAGCTAGGTATGTCTGCAGAGCTGGGTTGGTGTGGGATGGGAGTTCTTGTCAACCTCTTCCCAGACAGGCACAAATCACAAATCTAAAAGCCTGGGTCAGATACCAATCAATTCAGGACCTTGACCTAGAGCAACAGGGACCTGTCCAAACAGCTTTGAACCCTAAATTGTCAAACATGGGGCTTTCTACCTCCAGGCTGCCTTTGCCTTTCCACCTGTTCCTTTGGTCCCTAGGGCAAGCACCAGTAGAACCCTCTCTGCATCAGGCAGTGACACAGCTCTAGAGAAAAAAAGAGCCACCCCTCTGGGGTGCTCAAGGCAACTCATACCCTCCTTGCTGCTGATCAAGGCAACTCATACCCTTCTTGAAGCCACCTGCCTAAGCAGCAGTCTCCACAGTGAAGCCCTGCCTCAAGTTTCAGCACTAGAATAACACGGTGGGGTCTCGAGTAGAAGTGCTGTTTCACCAGGGATACTGGAAACGCTTTCTCATCATCTTCCAACCGCCTCTGAGAATTAACAGAGGGGTTTATTGTGGCAGAGCCACCTCCTGCCATCTCTTTGTAAGGGCAGTGGCATGCAATGGGCTGGAAAAGAACGTGGTGTCCATACAGGGCTGGTTCTGAGCTGTGGCACTTCTGCTGCCTCTGTGCTGAGGTCGGGTGGTTGTACACAGGAATGCTCTTTCGGACGGTGATCTCTATCTCTGTGGTAAAATGCACATGCCATGAGATGGAGCTGCTGCTCTCTAAAGGTTCCTTATGAAGCTGCCAGTGTTAGGATTTTTTTTTTTTCCTCTTTCCTGAAGTCAAGGAGCAGCAAGTCACTCCCAGGAGTCCCGTCAGTCCTGACCAGTGCTCCCACAGCCTGACACAGCCTTGGTGGCCACCTCCTGGGGCCAAGCCCACCTCCCTTCCCACACCAGCCAGCCTGTCTTGCCCTCCGAGACAGGACAAACAGACGTTTCCCTTTGTTTTCAGCTCCACACCTAGTTTTTTCTTTGCATTGTGAAGAGCTGGCTACTCATCTGTAATTGAAAAGAAAGCAATGACTCACTAGACTACATCACTTTCCAAGGAAAAGTATTTCATGCATTTCACAGGCATGCTAGCCTGTGTTATGAAATAACTTCTATTTGTGGCACAACTTCTCCCCATGGTCATGTCCTTTGTGAAGCCAGAGGGTTAGGTTTCTACCCTGCATGGCCACTGAGTGTAGAAAAAGAAGTGCAAATTTGTGCGTAAGTCACGTTTGCCTTGTATGAGGAATGCAAAATGCCACCCGTGTGTAGCTTTGCAAACCTGGCTCCCACCCACTGGCGTTAACCCAGCCTTGTGGCGTTCACCCTTATTTTTTAATTAAAAGATAGCAAAAATCCAGTTTCACTTTTGCCAGTAAGCTTCCAGGCACCAGGGAAGAGGGCTCCAAGGCAGGTGAAGCCTGAGCTCCCAGCCCCTCACATCCCAACCCCGTGTCCACCCCAGGGGACACCCTGAGCGGTCGCTGGAGTTGCAGCCTCTGGTTTCACCAAGAGCAGCAGGGGAGGAGGGGTGGAGAAGGGGCTTAAAGAAAGGGGAGAGGTACCTTACCTTGAACCACAAGGCAGTCTCTGCCACATTGGGTCTGCATCCTCCATTCCCAGGCCAAATAGGGACAATGTCTGCAGTTGTCTCTTCTCCTTGGGTTGGGATGATGTTTGTGATACCTGTGGTTCCATCCTTCATTCTGCAGCCTCCCTGATCCTGCCTGTCTTTTCCCCCACAGGAGACTGGAGACAGTGAGTCTCTCAAAGTTGTGCATTTTGGGCTGGTGTGATTGAGCTGCCAAAGCAAAGAAGGGGAAACCTCACTGAGGTGGTCAAGTTCATGGAAAGTCCTTCAGTGAATGTCCAGCCAGCCCCGGATCCAACCATTAGCAGAAGACAGAACACGAGGCTTAGAAAATATGCTGCCCTTAGAGCTGAGTCAGCATTAACATGTCCATGAACAAACCGACCCACGTTTGCTTATGGGCCATTTGATGGCATTTTTGTCATGTCATTCAAAAGACATTTTTAAAAAAGTGAGCAATTGTGGAGCCCCATTTATTGTACAGATACAACGCTGAAAAATTTTGGGGGTGTTTCTTGAACGAATCCATAAACTTCTGAGGAGAAAGTCTGTAATTCTCTATGCATTATATATTTTAACAATCTTCGCTTGGAAGCAGATTTGAATTTCCACTTAAGGCTCTGAAAACCGTCCTATTGAGATACCAGCAGATAAAATCTTCACTCAGGATACCTCTGTGAAAGAGCAGCCTTTCACAGTCGGCAGCATTTTTCGAAGAATGCTCTCAATTTTCATATCTAGATATATCATCTTAGTTGAATAACCATTATTTTGCCTTGAAAAAAAGACGTGGAGCCTCTTAAACATCATTCCATTGGAGTCCAGATTTTAATCTGCCTCCTCTAACCACGAAGAGAAAATGCACTGAGAAGGGAACGTAACCTGCTTCAGCCCTCTGTTTTTTTCTGGTGGTGAAGAGAGGGGCGAGCATCGTTACAGGTCCTTTTTTTCCCACCATTTGATTGGGCACAGTGTGTACGGACACAGATTTTTGTACTCTACCATAGGCACACATAGAGGTGTGTTAAGCTTGAGGTTTTGGGGGAACATTGAGTGGTTGCAACTCAAAAGCTGGCAAGCTTCTTGAATTGTAAAATGAAACAATTTGTACAATGAATGGACTGAAAATAAAAGTGCAATGTTTTAAAAAAAAAAGAAAAAAGAAAAAAGCAATCCACAAGCAAGTGGTCATATTTTATTAACCAAAAAAATCTACATTTACCCAAATAAAATAATTCTGCTCATTGTCAGTCAACTATTTTCCTCCCCAGGAGCCAAAATTCTGCTGAATTTCTGCTGCACGATGGGCGATTCTGATGACATCAGAGCAACTCCCTAACCCATTTTGGCACTTTATCCAAACTGGTGCCTTTCCACGAGCCTATTCAAAGGAGCATTTTTTGCTTTGCAGTTCGAAGGGAGCGCGTGGGCTGGATTTTGTCCACTCAAGAGGCAAAAACGAATGACGAGAGCCTCGAAACAGAGCAGGCTGCTGCATCGCCTCCCTGTGCCCGTAGAGGCTGTGCTTGGCACAGCTCTTGGAGGGCAGCACGCCTTTAATGTCCCATAGATTGAAATTCAGTTTCTGAAAGAGCCGGGGCGGTGGCGCCGGGGCGCTTGCTCTGGCCGAGCCGCTGCGGTGCCGCCCTTCGCCACGCAGCCACTCCGCTGAACTGCAGCCACCGTCCTGTCAGGACGAGTGATGGTCTATATGAGGGATTAATCTGACACCAGACAGTGATTCTTAATCCTTCAGTATATCATAATCTATTTACTTTGCATGCTAAGAGGATTTCAGCTCAAAAATATACAGGAAGTGATACTAGAAATGTACATAAGATCCAGAATGCTGTTTCCTAAAATCACAGTTTTTCATTAAAAAAAAAAAAAAGGAAAAAAAAAGAACAGGAAAAAAAATAGAAAAAAAAAAAAATCCTCTCATGGAAAGTCCTGTCTATCCTGGAAAAAAAAACAAACACTAAAAAAAAAAGTGTTGACTAGGGATTTAACTAGAAATAAACATATGTGTCTCTTTAGGCTTCAGCCCTCTGACCATTTTCACCCTGCTTCCCTGCAGCATTTTGTGCTCAACCATGCCACATAAAAGAAGAGCTCTCCAGTATAGCATGTTCCTTGGCTGGGAGTTGTTACACCGGCAGAATTTTATTGACAAATTCAGAACAGGTTTGGAACCAACGTGTGCTTTTAAGTGCATTAATTGTCACTCGAAGTGCATGAATTAGCAGTGACTGTGTGCTAATCAGCACAGGGAAAACCACAAATGGTCAGGTGTGATGGCTCCTTATTCAGCTGTTATCATCTGCCCTGACAGAAAGGCTGCCTACAAAATAACTGCAATAACTTCTGTTAGTGGGTATGTCTCCTGAAACTTATATTTCTAAACTATAATTTCATTCATGCTCGGCTGCAACACCTGGGATGCTAAAAGCACATCCTGTACCCAAACTAGCAGTTGGCCACCCCAGCCAGCAGCAACCTTGCCCAGCCTCTGCCTAACTGGTACCAGTGAGGGCCATCATCTGTCACAGCTCCCTGCCACACACAGAGGGTTTGAAAGCAAAGCCCTCCAGACGGGCACTCCGTTCAGAGCAAATACTCTGATAACAGCAGATAGATCATCAATTAATTCAGGTCCTTAAAGCACCAAACACAAAAGCTTACGGCAGCCCAAGCTGGGGGGAGTAGTCTCCCCCTCTACCCCTCTTTCCGCCCCCTGCCAAGTCCTGGCCCTTGACTTGGGGGCAGGGAAGCACCACATGCCTTTGGAGCAGGGGCTCACCTGCAGGGCAGCTGCTGGCACCGGGGCCAGAGGCGGGAGCTTCCCCGGCTTGCGCTGGGTTACCCGGTGTCCTGGCACCGCGGCGCCAGCCCTGGGCTGCTGGCAGCACTGTGGGCCAGCAGCAAGTGCTGGTTAAAAAATAAATAAATTAAAAATCAAACAGCAATCACGCAC
>NW_008603469.1:19849-24650 GCF_000691845.1 Merops nubicus | reverse complement strand
TGCCCCCCAGAAAACGGGCTCTCGGGGTGTCTGCGGTGTAGTTGCCCTTCAGGAAGAAAACAACAAAAAAAAGAGAGAAAAAATTCCCTAGCTCTCTGAAAACAGAAAAAGAAAAGAATTTTGAAAGGGAAAAAAAAAAAAGAAAAAGCCAAAGGACAACATTCTAAAAACCTGAGCTCAGACCCCCAGGATGTAAATCTCCCCGTGAGCACCGGTCACTCCGGGAGTGCTGGCAGCCCTGGCACGCTTTGGGTTTCTGCAGAAGTCAGGAACTTGGCCTGGGTTTGATGCACGGCAGCATGTGCCAGGTCCTTGTGCCTGTGCGGGGTCTGTGATGAGACCCGTTTCTCCTTGTGGTGCTTTTTAGGCAGGCTGCGTTTGTGGAGAGCTGCGTCCCTCTGGTTTCAAAGTCTAGAGCTCCACAGAGAAGTGGTGATGGGTGAGAGGTGCTTTCTCCTGCCCACGGCCTGGGAGGGGTCTCCATGGCCCTTCTGTGCTGATCGCCGTTGCCCAGGGTGGGCAGGGGGTCGGGAGGGGGTCCCCTCCCCAGACCTAGCAGTGATTCAGCTTTGTGAGGGTCTTTGGACCACCCTGGGCACAGGCACCTGAGCAAGGATGGGTTTTGCTGCGTGGGGTTGGTTGATGGAGCAGCTTCTGCTGGCATTGGTGTGCAGAAGACTTCCCCCGTGATGAGGTTGCCCCCAGCAAGGCAGGGCTGGTCTTGGGGTCAGCTCTCGCTCCAGCTCCAGGGGAAGCTGCTTACAGAGGGAGGCAAGACCAGAGGGAGACAAGGAGACCACTGGTGCTCTGTAGCCAGAGACCTCCACGTGCCCAAGGCTCAGGACTTGGTATGCAAGGCTGGAGCAGACAAGTCTCAGGGTTGTTTCTGATCACCTCCCTCCTTTTCAACTTCCGTGGGCAAACAGGAGAACACCGTAGCAGCTCCTTGCAGGTCTCTGGAAGCGGTTTTGAGCTGCTGCCTCACGTGGTTGGAGAAATGAGGATGTAGGGCTGCTGGCTGCGCTCACACGTGTCTGAGCTGGGGACCTTGGTGCTTGGCCTCACACCGTACCTGGGACACTGAGGTGGGACAGAGGCTAGTGCCAGAGCTCCCAGGCTGCAGTTTGTGAGCGCTCGAGGTTGTGTCCAGGCAGAGCTGGCCCCGAGGTTTGACCTCCGGGACGGGCTCGCTGCACCCCAGCCCAGAAACGCCTGCGACCGGCGCCGCGGGGTTACGGGGGAAGGGGAGCAGCAACGCAGCATCCAGCTGGGAAAGGAAAGATTTTTGGGCTGGGAGGGACGAGCTGCAGAGGACAGATGAGCTGCAGAGGACGGATGAGCTGCAGAGGGATGAGCTGCAGAGGAGGGTTTCCGGAGCAGGGAGGGGGAAGCGGTGGACGGAAGCGCACGCAGCAAGCAGGGGTGACTCGAGCTGCGCGTGGCTCCTGCCCGTGGCTCCTGCCCGTGGCTTGTGACTGTAGCTCCGTGCTGTGGCTCCTGCCAGGTCATCTCCTGAAGCGCTTGTTCCAGAGCAGGAATCGGCGCCTCCTTTTTTGATCTCTGAAAATGGATTTATCCTCCTGTATGAGTGAAAGGCTTCAAGCCTGGAGCATCTTCTGTGCTCAGGAGGCACTGGCCTGGCACCTCTCTGGCAGCTCTTGGGGGAATTTGGTCTAACGAACTGTAGTTAAGCATCCTCTGCTATTTCTAGGTTGTGTTTGTTGCACCCAGGCAAAAATGCAAACCAAGAAGTAAATGCAACTTCTTGGTAGGTGGACCTGGGCTGGTGGCCAGTCTGAAACCGTAGCCTGGTGCCTGGGGATGTGAGGGACGGGCTCCAGCTCAGGCCTGGCTGTGCCAGCCGGGAGCAGATGGTTGCAGCTGAGTAACAGAAGCATCCCTTGGTTACGGTTCGGTGCTGCAGGGTCTGTGGCTGTGTGTGCCAGGCTGAGCCCTGCTCTGGGGTGCAGGCAGCCCCAATCATTTCAAACTGAAACGGGGGAGACAGGAGCTATAAATTCGCTCTTTGGTTCTAAAACTATCTCTGCACTTTACAGGCACAATTTTGTAAGATTGCTGCCCCACAGAATGGAAAGGTTGATTGGTATGCACTGCTCCCTCGAAAACATCTGCGGATGCTCAGCTGCCCGGGCAGCATTTCTGATTGTTTGCTGCTGTGAGTCTTCTCTCTGTGTCATGTGAGCCCATCCAGCAAGTCTGGAGGCCCGTGGTGGTTCCAGACTCTGCTGTGTGGAGGGAAGGGGATTTATCCCCACTGCAGCCTCCTGCTCCTCTGGGTGCTTGTAGCTCTGCAGACCTAGCTGCAGGATCACCAAAAGGTTGCAAGTGCTCGGTGCTCCCTGTGTGCGAGGAATGTGTCTTTGTTTTACCCAGCGTGCACATTTGGATAGTATGAGAAGGGCTTGAGTCTGGCAGCTGGGAGGATGTGGGGGGTGGCAGTGGCAGAGATGCAGCCTCCTGGCCTCCCTCCAGTGGCTGAGCACCAGGCCCGTGACCAGCCCTGCTCCAGGATCAGCTCTGTCTTCCTGGGTGACCAGCATCTTGCTCCCTATGCATTGCTGGAGCAGAACATAGAGCTGTTGGGTCTAACTGGGAGCTTGGGTACACGAGATAGTCCTAGTTCAGGCTCTGCAAGGGTTATTTAACCTGTGTGCATCTGCAGTGGAAACTCCAGTTGCCTACAGATCCCTTTCCCAAATCCTGGATGTGGACTGCCAGCCCCAGGATTCAGGGTTTCAGGGGGGCCCACGACCTTGCGTTTGCATCCCCCGCCCGCAGACAGCCCAGTTTGTCGCAGCCACTGGGCACCAGTGCAGCATCCCAGGTCCTGGTTTGCTGCCAGCCCCTCACCAGCAGCACTTCCCAACGTCCATCCCATGCATGGCCTCCAGCTGGCTGGGGGAGCGGGGGCTCCCCAGGGGCTCCCCTCCCCGCAGGGTGCCTTTCATCTGCTGCTTTGCAGATGTTGGGGTTGGCTTGTGTCAGACGTGCATCAGTTGCAGCACAACAGCACGGAGTCTTTGGCAAAGTCAACTTTGGAGCAGCTGTCCTGAGTCAGCCCAGCCAGGCTGGAGCCGTGGGGCTGCTCCTGCTCCAGGCAGCGCTGCCCTGACGGGCTCACCATCTCCTGTGCCCACAGGAAAAGGCTTTGCCTGGCAGAGGAGGTCTTAATATGGCCCAAGCACATGTTCCCACGTGCCTCATGCTTAGCCAGCAGCATGTGAGCCGGAGGGAGCTGCAGGCTCTGGGCTCTCTGCCCCACCAGCCGAGCGAGCATCCCACACGCTTCCGCAGCTCCCTCTGCGCCGGGGGGACCAGCAGCCCTGTTACGGTGGCACTGCTGGAGCTTTGGTGCCTGAGGCCTGGTCCTGCTCTTGCCAGGGGCTCGGTGGGGGTCAGGAGTTTCTGAGTGGATCAAGGTTTTGTTGATCTATCCTTCCCTGCAGCGCTCTGGAAGGGTCAGCTCAGCGGTGCTGGCACCCAGAGCCCCACAGGGAGCACGACAGATCAAATGAGGGCAGGATCTGCCCCTGGCACATCCTGGGCAGCCATGGCAATGCTCTGGTGTGTTTCTAGTGTCTATTTTAGACAAGTGTTTGCTGGGAGTGCTCCCTGCATCCCCATGTGCCTGTGCTGCAGAGTGGTCTTGCAGCTCGGTCGCATCCTGCCTCTGCTGGCACAGCCCCCTTGGAGCCAGGTGGGGTGCTGGGGTCCCAGCTGAGAGGAGTCCAGCTTGGTGCTGGGAAGCTAAAAAGACAGGTGAAGGTCTGGGTTGGAGCGTTCCCCTTGGGAGTGTGCTAGTGCCACCAGCATCCCTGCTGCTGGCTTTGCCTCTCTGCTGTCCTGCAGATGCTCCTAGTTACAATAAATTAATTTTTATTCTTTTGTTTTTTTTCCTAAACAGGGACTGGGTGATAGGAGAAAACATCCTTTAAGTCACTTTTTCTGGACACTTGCATGCACCATGGTGACAAAGCACTACCTCCTGTCCTTCCCCACTTCCTCCAGCTTTGGCCTTGCTGGGGAGCCCTGAGTCCTCCTTTTTGAGCTGAAGACAGTGTGGGGAAGCAGTACTCCTGTGCCCAGGGAGGGGTCAGCGCCTTCTGCATGCTGCAGGTCACTTGTTAGCAGAGCAGCAGCACCCGGGAGGTGCCAGAGATGCTCCTGGCCTTTATCTCAAGTGAAGGCTGGCTTTCTGCTCACTTTGTTTAATCTCTTAATTTCTCTGTGTGTGCTGCTGGACCTTTCCTGCAGCCATTTCCCAGGCTGCTGCCCCATCCCATGGGGCTGGTGAGCTTCGGGCTTACTCCTCTGTGTCCTGGTGGTGCCTGCAGGAGCTAAAGCTGCCCCAGTGCTGCTGCTGGTGACAGCCTGTTTTCCATGTGATTTAGTCTTGTTTTTTCTTCCTAGCAGTATGTAAGGATTTTTCTCCACTTTCAGCCTTGCCATTTTGGAACGAGGCTACTTTGGGATCTGCGGCAAGACCTCAGGCACGCTGGGCCAGTCCATTTTGCCAGGGGCAGCACATCACCAGCCATGCCAGAGCCTGAACCCATGTGTGCCCCAGGAGCAGTTCCTTTACCTGTCAGCTATGGTGTGTTTGCTCTCTAGCAGCTCTGTGTGGTGCTCCTTTGCCCAGCCTGGGGTTGAGGGTTGGTCAAAAAAGTGTTCAACGTGACCCAGCAGTCTTTGAGATCAGTTCTGGGTTTGCTTTTTATTTTTTATAGTTGTTGGTTTTTTTTTTTTTTCTGCTTGGGCATCTTTGAGCACGTGCTGTGCT
>NW_008603469.1:18892-19833 GCF_000691845.1 Merops nubicus | reverse complement strand
GCTCTGATGCTGCTCCCACAGCTCCTGCCCCTCACCAGAGGAGAAGGGATAATGGGCTTGAGTTTGGTAGAGCCCCTTTGGACCGGCCACATTCCTACAGACAAATCCCTTTGGAGAGAGGAAAAGAGGGAGAGAAAACCAGGCAACACCTCATCAAAGGCCAGAAATAACAGCGGGGTGAGGACATGAGCTGGGAGCTGTATTCCTGTTGGAAGGAACGAGGATGAGGACTTTGCAATAAGTCCTTTGCAAATAATGATGGTTTTATTAATACTAATATGATAAAAAATAATAAATAAATGTTGCAAAGAGCTTAATTAAAATAACATTCTTCCTTAGGGTGGTGGTTGCAGGGACCTGGGCTTTGACCAGCAGAAGCCTGGGGAGAGGAGGGCTCTCAGAAGTTTCCTAGAACTCCCAGGGGAGCAGATGATTCCCCAGTTTTGGTTGCAAAGCTGTTAAATGAGGCAGTACCTGTACAATTGCATCTCCTGAAGCATTTTGCTGACCTGGGGCTGTCTTGCAAGGGAGATGGGTGCCCTGTCTCTGCAGGAAGCTGAAGGGTTTGGAATCTTCGGGCAGCTATTGGCAGAATTAGAGCAGCATCACCAAAGCTCTGTGCCCGTGTGGGTGTTGTGTGCCACGACCTGTTTGATGCAGATGTGTTGGGTTTGGGGCTTTCTGCAAGCCAGGGCCAGCAGCCTGTGTTTTGTGTCAGCTGGAGCTCGAGCAGCGCTCGTGCCAGTAGATGCTGAGGACTTTCCTGCGTCGTCAAAGCTGCCCAGTTCTTCAACACGTGGCCGTGAGGTGTTCACCCCACCAACCTGCCCAGAGCCATGGTTAGGGTGCTGTGGAGGAGCGGGCAGGCTTGCAGCTCTCTGGGCTTTGGGCAGCAGCCCCTGGCACAAGGCTGGGTTGCTGAAAGCCTCTGCCCGGCGCTG
>NW_008603469.1:0-18861 GCF_000691845.1 Merops nubicus | reverse complement strand
CGAGCGCGGCCAGACCTGCGCCGAGGACCCTCGCGGTGCCGGGTCCCGCTTTGCAGTGCCACGTCAGCTGTTGTGGCACCTGGGGGGTGTGGTCCCCCCAGCAGCATCCAGTTGCTGCTGTGGGAAGGAATCAAGGTGAATTCAGTGCTTTAAAAAGGGGAATCCCAAATTTAATGTAATTACAGGTGAAGAAAGATCCCACGTGTCTCCTCCAGGTGCTCCGAGTCCCTGCACAGGCTTTATTCCCGCCCTGGCTGCAACAGGCAGCTCCTTTCGCTCCCTGCCAGGAGCAGCAGCCCTGCCTGTCCCCCCTGACCCCTTCTCTTTGCCTCGACAGGTCCAGAGGCAGTTGCCAGCCCCACGCCCGGCATGACGGACGCTCCTCGGGATGCCGGCCCCAAGCAGGCGGCGCCAGCGCGGCCGGAGAAGCCGGCTGCGGATTTTGGCTACGTGGGGATAGACGCCATCCTGGAGCAGATGAGGCGGAAAGCCATGAAGCAGGGCTTCGAGTTCAACATCATGGTCGTGGGTGAGTTCCCCCCCTCGGTGCCAGCTGCCTGTCAGTGCCCAGCGAGTTGGTTTTGTTCCTGTGCAGAGGTGTTTGGTCTCCGTGGAGCCTCCACCCGCTCAGCATTGGGGTCTCTTGAGTTCAGCTGGCCATGTGATGTGGCCCATGGTCCCACGCAGCTTCCCACATCTTGGGGTGTTACCTGTAGGGGAGCGCCTCGAGGGGGGTGTCGGGACTCACCAAAGCCTTGCAGTGAGCTCCTGGGAGCCCTGTGCTGGGCTGAGCACTCACCGAACATGTTAGGGCTCCAGAGGTTGTGCTGCTGCTGCTGCTGCTGTACCAGAACCCCCTAAGCTTTACTGATAATTCCAGCCATGTGGGTAAAATTCTTGCTTGTGAGCTTTCTTGTGTTGTACTCTGCAGCTCATGCAACCATGCTGCAAGTAGCAGGGAAGAAATGCCACCAGTAGATCACACGTGGCAATGAAGACCAGCAAGAGAGGTTTACATTGCTGGGTCATTTGGCTTAAACAGCTTCTGAGAGCAGTGGCTCCTCTGAGGACCTTCAGTGGGGCAGAGTGGGGAGTGAGAGCATCCCAGAGGGTGTCCCCATCCAGGCAGGGAGGGCTGGAGGGTTGTGCATCCAAATCTTGCTGCCTGCAAGCTCCTGTTGGTTCCCATTCTGAGGCTGCAGGGTGCATGGGATGGAGCTTTGGTTCAGCCACCGGCTTCGTTGCTGCAGCTTCTGCTGTGGGCGTCTGTGCTCCTGGTGGCAGGGGGTGGGGCTCGTGGTGCGAGGGGCTCCCCCAGCCACTCACCAGCACGATGCTGGGTATACTGGAGAGCTGGGCGTGCACTGGGGGACACCAGATGAAGGGGAAAAGGGAAAAGAAACGAGCCTGTTCTGCTTTTTTTCCAGCTCGACAGCTGTCTGGCCTGGTCCCACGGAGCCCCTTATGTGAGCTGGGCGCTGCTCCCCGAGGCTGGGTTGTGCAGGCAAGCAGCTCTCCCTGCCTGAATCTCCCAGGGGAGGTGCAGGGGGCTAAGCAGATTAAAGGCCATGGCCTGTGAGGTGGAGCTGGGGTCTCCACATCCCTCCTCCTGCCAGGAGTTGTGTAGGGCTGCAGGTCTGTGCAGTGATGCCCATGGGGTGGGAGTCCCCACAGCCCGGGGGGGGCTTCCTGGGGTTGCACAAGGGCCTGGTGCAGACTTTGCTAATTCTGCAAAAGCTATTCCTGTGCTGTAGCTTCCCAGTGAGCTCTGCTGATGTGCCACCTGTCCTATTTTGATATTTTCATACACAAATAGATCTATGGGGAGGGCTCCCCAGGCTGGTAGATGGCTCCAAACCCAGTCGTTGCAGAACCAAGTTTCTGGCAATTTTTTTTCAACAAGCCCAGCTCTTTGCTGCCAGCAGAGCAGCACCCGTGGGGCAGGGGGATCACAGGTGAGATTGTATGAGCAGAACTGTTTCCCTGCCCGAAGAGGAGCTCTTGGCTCCAGGAGCTGGCCGTGCTGTGGTGGAGGGATGCCCACGAAGGGCTCTGGCTTTGCCTCGGCAGCGCCGGGCGTGGTATGAGAGCTGGAAAATATTGTTCTGCCCTTGGCAGGCTCTGGGCTGGCTGTTTACAAGCTGGGGAATTCATGGCAGCATAAACAAGTCGAGCTCTGGCCCAGGGAGGGTGCGGGAGTAGCAGCACCCTGTCGGGTGCCCGCGGGGAGGGGGTGCTGGGAGGCAGCAGCCAGCCCCTGTCCTGCTGCGTTTCTCTAGGAGATGGTTGGGCTCCCAGGGATGAGGTTGGCTCCTTTATTCCCATCCAGTCTTCAGCTGCAAGTCCTTGGCTTGAGATCGCTGCAGTCCCTGTTCTGGAGGTGGGAGTTGAGCACAGCTGCTGGTGAGGGGCCCCTGCCCCCACCCTGCCCTTGTGATGGGCCTTTGAGAATCCCCTGTGTGCCAGGGTCCCTCTTCCAAAGGGTTCCACCACCCTCTTCAGCTGGAAGGAAAGAGAGCTGGCTGGACACCATGGGGCTCAGCTGCTCTTTCTCTGCCCAGTTCCAGCTCAGGGGAACGTGCTGGGCTGCAAAGCAGGGAGGTGGGAGTGGGTCTGCCTGTGCCCAGCCACCTGGCCCAGGGTCCCCCGGGAGCTGCCACATCCCTCGCTCACTGAGCCAGCAGTGTGCCTGGGTGGCCAGGAAGGCCAGTGGCATCTTGGCCTGGATCAGAAGCGGTGTGACCAGCAGGGGCAGGGAGGTGATGGTGTACCCTGGATATTTATTCCACCTTCAGTGCTGTGTCCAGTTTTGGGCACCACAGGATGAGAAGTACATTGAGGGGCTGGAGTGGGGCCAGAGAAGGGCAACGAGGCTGGTGAGCGGGCTGGAAAACATGCCCTGTGGAGACTCGCTGAGGGAACTGGGGGTGTTTAGTCTGGAAAAGAGGAGACTGACAGGAGACCTTATTATTCTCTACAGCTACCTGGAAGGAGGTTGTAATGAGGATGGTGTTGGTCTCTTCTCCCACATTACTGATGATAGGACAAGAGGAAATGGCCTCAAGTTGCACCAGGGAAAGTGCTGATTGGATGTTAGGAAGAAGTTCTTCCCTGAGAGAGTGCTCAGGCACTGGAACGGGCTGCCCAGGGAGGGGATGGAGTCACCATCCCTGGAGAGGTTCAAACAACGAGGAGATGCAGCACTTGAGGCAATGGTCTAATGGTTAGGGAGTTGTTGGGATGAAGGTTGGACTTGATGATCCTGGAGGTCCTTTCCAACCACAGTGATTCTCTGATTCTGTTGCAGCTCCAGCAGCTTGGACAGGCACGAGCACAGGGAGCAGGCAGGAGCTCAGGCAATGTGTCACCCCCTTCTCCCCCTCCCCACGTGCTCTGTTAACGATGAGCAGTGCCACAAGAGCTTCCCTCTGCTCTCTGCATTCACAGCTCCAGACCTGTTAGTGCTTGGCCCCACATGTTCTCGGGCAGCAGAGGACAGGGACCCTACTCTTGGCTTAGTGTGGGGTGCCTTTGGAGCCTGGGTGGGTCAGGGCCCTGAAAGATGGAGGTGAGACCCTTGCTGCCTGTGTGCTTAGAGATACTTGGGTGACAACAATCCCCTGCAATGCTACAGGCTTGGAGAAATGTGGCTGGCAAGCTGCCCAGTGGAAAAGGACCTCGGGGTGTTGGTTGTCAGCCACCTCAATATGAGCCAGTATGTGCCCAGGTGGCCAAGAAGGCCACCATCATCTTGGTTTGCATCAGCACTAGTGTAGCTAGCAGGATGAAGGCAGGGATTGTCCCTCTGGACTGAGCACTGGAGAGGCTGTACCTTGAATCCTGGGGTCAGTTTTGGGTCCCTCACTCCACGAAGGACCTTGAGGGGCTGGAGCGTGGCTAGAGAAGGGCAACGAAGCTGGGGAAGGGTCTAGAGCCCAAGTGTGTGGAGGAGCAGCTGAGGGCTCTGGGGGTGCTGAGCCTGGAGCAAAGGAGGCTCAGGGGAGACCTTCTGGCTCTGCACAGCTCCCTGACAGCAGACTGGAGCCAGGTGGGGGTCAGGCTCTTCTCCCAAGGAGCAAGTGAATAGGATGAGAAGAAACATCCTCAAGTTGCACCAAGGGAGGCTTAGGTTGGACCTGAGGAAAAATGTCTTCCCTGCAAGGGTTGTCCAGGCCTGTGCCAGGCTGCCCAGGGCAGTGGTGGAGTCCCCATCCCTCGAGAGGTTTCTAAGCTGTGGAGATGTGGTTGGACCTGATGATCTTAAAGGTCTTTTCCAACCCAAATTGTACTGTGATTCTGTAGTCAGTGGTGCTGGGGCCATGTCAGCAGCTGAGCTGTGAGAGCTGCAAGGTGGCTCAGCAGAGTGGGCTGAAGGGACCCCCACGCTATGTGCAGGAGCTCTGCAGCCATTGCAGGGGCACAGAAATCTGCCCTGAACCCAAGTGTCTGCTCCCTGAGTTTGAGGAGTTCTGTTTTCTTTGCTCTGGAAAAATTCTTCTCTGAGCTCATGGGACAACTGGTCTGTAGGGTCCAGAGCTCCTGGTGTCCTTCCTGCACAGATTGGCCTCAGCTCTGGGATATAAAACATGAAAATGCTTCTCTAAAAGCTGGTTTTTCTGAAGCTGTGGGATCTGATGTGCTTCCTGGGACGTTGTCTGTGGGACTCCAAGAAGCTCCTGGCATAGACCAGCTGGACCCATTGCCAAACCAAGTCCAGCAGGGCACAGCAGTGGATGCTGCAGGGCTGAGCTTAGGAGGCTGTTGCTGCTGGTCATCCTGGCCAGCTACTCCCCATCCTTGCCAAGCTGCTCCCCAAGTCTTCCCTGTGGATCTGGACAGATTGAGGCTGCAGGAGGGTAAAGGCACAGCCGTGTTGGGATGCTCCTTCCTGGGACTCTCTGCTCCCTGAGCCCTTCTTCAGAGCTGCTGAGTGTCACCACAGCCCTGAAAACATCCCCAGCCGTGTCTTCCCGCCCTCAGGGTTGCTGTGATTCTGGCTGGGTGCAGGGAACCACCTCTTGACCTCAGGTCTGGTGCTAGCTGAGGCCATCGGCATCCCCAGCCCCGGAACAACACAGCCTGGCAACGAGAGGGTGCTGACTGTGGCTTGTCCTCTTCTCTTCCAGGTCAGAGCGGCTTGGGGAAGTCCACATTAATCAACACCCTCTTCAAATCCAAAATCAGCCGGAAGTCTGTACAGCCAACTTCTGAAGAGCGGATCCCCAAGACCATTGAAATCAAATCCATCACCCATGGTGAGGCTCTGCAGATCCCACCTGGGCCTTGGCTTGTGGTTCTGCTCTGCCGTGGCTCTCGGGGGGCGCACAAGGGTTGTGAACCTCCACTAAACGTCCACTCTTGTCTCTCTGGAGGGGTTTTTACCATCATCCAGAGATGTTTGCAGGGCTGAGAAAACATCTATGTTTTTTATTTATCCACCAGCACTTACTTAACTGTGATGGAAAGGAACAAACGGGGTGGCTGTGGTGGGTGGCATTTCAGGGCAGATGTGATGCTGCATCTCTTTGGAGGGCTCATTGATGCCTGTTGGAAGCTGTGGGGCTGTTTCTCTCCTGGGAGCAAGCTCCAGCCCTCCAGCTGATTTTAGGAGGGTGGGCTTGGCCGGAGCACCCCCTGACTCTTGCCTCATGGGCCGGCTCCATCTCTGTTTCAGAGATTGAAGAGAAAGGAGTTCGCATGAAGCTGACGGTGATCGACACGCCAGGCTTTGGAGACCACATCAACAACGAGAACTGGTGAGCTCCCGGCACTCCCCTGGGCACCAGCACAGAGGGAAAGGGCTGAGCCCCAGGGCACCCTGACCTGGAGCTGGTGCCGAGGGCCATAGCCCGGTCCTGTGACACCCACCCTCCACAGGGAGCAGGGAGGGAGTGCTTGTGGGTGGCAGTGTGGTGTCACGCTCCCCAGGGTGATCCTGGACCCGGTGAGATCCCACAGATGTCCTGCTGTGCCCATCCCGGTCCCTGGCCATCGCTCCTGGCTCTGAAGGCTGAACTGGGGCAGGAGTCCCTGGGACAGTGGCTGGCTGTGCTGCATGTCTCCCCGGGGATGGGGCAGGACTGGCCTGGCTAGCTGGTGGAAGATGCCTTCTCCTTACCATGAGCTGGGCTGAGTTTTTCAGCTTGATGCTGCTCTTGCTTCTGTGCCACGACACCGAGCAAGGAGCGGAGATGCTCTGCTCAGAAGCCAGGTCCAGGAGGAGAGAAGACTTTTTAGGGACTCTCCTGAACCAGCCAGTGAATCCCCACCTGCTGTGGTGTGTGGAGCTGCCAGGCAGTGAACGTGTGAGGTCTGGGATTTCCCTGCCACCAACAGCTGCTGTGTGAGTGGGAGCCAGCAAGAACTCAAAAAACGTTCTGCCCGTGAGCGTGTGGTAGGTGGTTTGTTGGTTTTATGGGATTCTGTAGGATGCTGAGAATCCTCAGCTCAGTGGGCTCTGCTTCACACAGGCCAGGTGAGGTTTGGTGTGGTCCAGATCCCTCCCATGAAGCCACCGTTCCCTGTCCCTCTCTCTCTGTAGCTGGCAGCCCATCATGAAGTTTATCAACGACCAGTACGAGAAGTACCTGCAGGAGGAGATCAACATCAACCGGAAGAAGCGGATCCCCGACACGCGGGTGCACTGCTGTATTTACTTCATCCCAGCCACGGGCCACTCGTACGTCCCTGCCTCCCTCCCGCGGGGCTTGGGCAGCTCAGCCCTCGGGGTCATCCTTGAGACCATAGAATTATAGGCTGGGTTTGGGGGGAAGGGGCCTTTCAGGGCCATTGAGTCCAACCCCCCTGTGCTGAGCTGGGACATCCCCATCTACAGCAGGTTGCTCAGAGCCCCGGCCAACCTCCCCTGGAATGGTTCCAGGGATGGGGCAGCGACCACCTCTCTGGGCAGCCTGGGCCAGGGGCTCACCACCCTCAGTGCCAAAAATTTCTTCCTTCTCTCTAGTCTGAATCTCCCTTTTTTAGTTCAAACCCATCATCCTTTGTCCTCTCACAATAGGACCTGCTAAAATGTCCATGCCTATCTTTCTCATAGGTCCCCTTTAAGTCCTGAAAGGCCACCAGAAGGTCTCCCCAGAGCCTTCTCCTCTCCAGGCTGAACAAACCCAACTCTCCCAGCCTGGCCTCCCAGCAGAGGAGTTCCAGCCCCCTGATAATCTTCATAGCTCTCCTCTGGACCCACTCCAACAGGTTGATAGAATCATAGAATGTATTGGGTTGGAAGAGACCTCTAAAGGTCATCTGGTCCAACCCCCCTGCAATAAGCAGGGGCATCTCCAAGTAGACCATAGGTTCAAGTACTACATCTACTAATTTTTTGAACTTCTCCGTGGATGGTGACTCCACCAGCCCCCTGGGCAGTCCATTCCAGTGCCTGACCACTCTCTCAGGGAAGAAATTCTTCCTAATATCCAATTGAAACCTTCCCTGGTGCAGCTTGAGGCCATTTCCTCTCATGCTATCATCAGTAATCTGGGATACCAACACCAGCCTCATTACAGCCTCCTTTCTTGTCTCGATCCTTGGGTTCCCCCCCTGTTTCTTGGGGACTTGAGGAGCTTGAGAACAACATGAAGCTGTCCTGCCTAGGGCTGTAGCATCTGGAGCTATCACTAGCACGGCAGAGTTGCTGTACCCCAGAGAAATGTAGTGTTTCCTCTTCTGAGGGGCCACCAAAGCCCCGCTGAGCTCCTGTTAGCTGCTTGCTTTGCTTTGGTCACCTTGTTTGCTGAACTGAAGGGTGGAGATCAGTCACTGAGCTCTCAGGTTGGGTGGGAAGGCTGCCTTTCAAAGAGAGCATACTTTTTTCTGCTGTGCCTTTTTAAGAGGAGAAGCTGGTTTTCCTTGTGCTACCGAGGCAGCAAACACCCTCACCCTTTCTAAGGGCATTTTCTAGGTTGTTTGACTAGTCTGCAGTGAGATGCAGTTTATTCAGCACAGAGCTCTCCTGGCTCTGGCACTTCTCAAGCAACAGCATCAAAGGCCCAGATCTCACTCTACTGTTTGACTTTTTTTTTTTTTCCCCTCCAGGCATAATGCTTGCAGTGAAAATCTGGGGCACTTCAAGTGTCTCACAAAACATGACTTAAAGTGTCACAACATGAGCCCCAAGTTTCCTTCTGATTTGTGTCAGTTCTTTCCACTTCTGGCTCTGTCTGGGGGTGGATTTTTGGGGGTCTGTTTTCAAAAGTAAACTTGAGCTGCCAGCACTGTGTTCAAATCAGTCTTTTCCTCTTCCCCATGTAGAGATTTGTTCCAATAGGAAAGACTGTTTTGCTTCTGTCAGTGGGTAGACCAAAACTGCCTCTTTCACTGGAGTCAAATGACTGCATGGGCCAGTTCTGCTCTTCTTGTGTAACCGGCTGTGATGGGAGCAGAGGGGCTGACAGAGTGTGATAAAGCAGAAAATGTTTCAAAGGGAGGTGACATTTTTAGGCCAGTTGAGTGTCTGGGTCCTGCTTATCTCAGCCCCAATCTGCAGACCCTGCCTGGCAGGTCCATCAGCTACACTCAAGCTTTTTCTCATTCTAAACACTCTTTTGAAGAGTGTTTAACACTTCCAAGTGCATCTGATGCTTAGACCCTGCAGATAGGTGACCTGTACAGAGGTTGCAGAGTTGGGGTGCAGGCAGCTGCCTGCCGTGGGGTGGTGGCATGGAGCCCGTGTCCCCCTCCAGAGCCTCCCCAGCCCTGTGCTCTGGTTTCTCTCACTCGCCAGCTAACAGCAATTGTCTGGATATTCAGCTGCTCTTTTTCTTTCTCTCCACTGAACATGTGTTTCCAATATCTGAGCGAGCCCAGCGGTTGGAGGCCATTGTTGCTGAGCCCTGTGCTGATCCTCCTTCCCCATAGCCTGATAGCCCAGCTGGGGCTGGTGCTTGCCCCCAAGCTGTGGCCCTGGGGCTGTGCTTTCCTGCCCCGGTGTCCAAGCTGGCCTCTGGCTCATGTGTCTGGAGATAAGCCAAGGAATGACTGAAGAGGGACAAACCCCTCCTTGGGGGCAGAAGTCAGTGGGAAATTTTGCTTCTCTGCAGGCGCTGGGCTCCCTTGTGAAGCCGAAGTTACTTTTCTCATTATTGTGGACAGGTTTTCCCCAGTGCTGCTGTGGTCCACGGACCCGAAAAACTTCTCTGCTGTGAGGGTGGTGAAGCTCTGGAGCAGGCTGCCCAGAGAGGTTGTGGAGTCTCCTCTGGAGAGATCCCAAACCCGCCTGGATGGGATCTTGGGCACCCTGCTGTGAGTGACCTGCTGCAGCAGGGTGGTTGGAGGAGATGCTCTCCAGAGGTCCTTTGATGGGACCTGTGAATGGATGTCATGGCCATGTCTCCTGTTCTGTGGAGCTGCTGTGGCAGCACTGGGAGCAGAGGATCGTGCTCATTTTGGAGAATGAGGGTTTGAGAGGCCGTGTCCTGGGGTTGTCACATAAGGTTGAGTGCAGGTTTGTGCCCTCACTGAGGTCTGTGGTCCCTCACAGAAGGTATGGAAGGGCATCAAGGTCCTTGCTGTGGTGCCTCTGGCTTCTCTGGGAGGTGATGGGGAGCTTGGTTGGCAGTGGCTCATAGTGCTGCAGGGACCTGCACTAGAGACATCCCCCCCAGCCTCACAGGACTCCACCATGCCCAGGTGGCACTTGCCACCCCAGGATGCTTGGTGCCATCTGTCCTGGGATAGTGCTTGCAGGGGGCTCCTTGGTGTTGTCTTTGGGGGGTGCTGCCTTCATGGTGCGACACAGCCAAGGCAGCAGGAGCTCATGTCCCTCTGTCCCTCCCTGCTCATGTGGGTGGACACAGCTCAGGATCCAGAATCCTTTCCCTGGCCCATGGATGCTGCAGGCAGCTGGGTCTGAGCCTGCCCAGTCACTGGCCAAGAGTTTGCTCTTTTCTTAAACAAAAAGGTGGTGGGGGAGGAAGGCTGAGTGAGCCGGGTGCACAGATTCCCTGGCTGGAAGTTGCTCAGCTCATTTCAGTCTGACCCTCCCATCTGGGCAGTTCAAGGGTTAATCAGCAAAGAAATTTCCACTGCTGTCTCCCTTTTCAGGGAGTTTGAGGCAGGCTTTGCAACCCGGCTAGTTCACACACACCCAATGCTGGTTTCTCCGCCGGCTGCCCCTCTGGGTGCCCACCAGGTCCCTCGAGCAGGGTCACGGGTGCTGGTGACGGGGCTGGGTGCCTGCTGGCTGCTCGCTGGTGTTTGCTTAATGCCCAGCTCAAATTCTCACTGCTGGTTTGATCTGGGGTGCGACCAAAAGGAAAGAACTTGGCAGCTCACCGTGGATTTTGATTCCTGTAATGGTGTTTTGAGGGAACCAGCGGGAATGAGCTGCTGCTGAGATCCTGTCTGAGCACGGGGCCTGCAGGCAATGCAGAAATGACGTGTCCCCAGCCACTCTGCTTTCCCTGTCCTCATAGCAAGAAGGGATGGAGGAGCAACCAGCACCATTCAGGGTGGGCTGGAGCCCTTCCTGCAGCTCCTGTTCCAGCCCATCCACTCCCCTGAGAGCTCCTCCACCCCTCCCAGCAAAGCCCAAAGTGTGTGTGTGTCTCGTTGCAAGTTAATAATATCAGGGAC
This sequence comes from Merops nubicus, assembly GCF_000691845.1. Taxonomy (NCBI): domain Eukaryota; kingdom Metazoa; phylum Chordata; class Aves; order Coraciiformes; family Meropidae; genus Merops; species Merops nubicus. Next base: position 8,274 of record NW_008603469.1, on the reverse strand, counting down.
CTTTCTTATAGCTGCTTTTTCTTTTTGAGCTCTCCCCTCTCTCTTGTGATGTGCTTGGAGCAGATTGCATGTGCCTGAAGTGGAATAACTTCCTCTGGATGCCAGTCCTGCCATCGGTGTTTTTGGGGGGTGAACCAAGCTCATATACCCAGCAGAAAGCAGCACTGCTATGCCTGTGGTTGTCATGGGATGGGGATGGTGGTTAAATACCAAAACTGGTCCCTAGTAAGACTGTAAGAGGAATTAGGTCTGGACCTGCCCCATCATGACCTCAGCCGTGTCTGCTTGGGTGTCTACAGGGCTATTGGTGCAAATCAAGGTCTTTGCACTCATAAACACCTTGAGCTGTTTATTGTCCTTTGGTGTCTTCACATGGACGTAGTGTCTGGCAACAGATTCTTAGAGAAAAGAATCACTCTCTTTTAAATACTTCAGGTTTTGGGGGGCTGCCCAGCAGAAACTGGTAGAATATCTAGAAAGTTGAAAAACATTCCGAAAACATACAGTTTGCTCTTCTGGGGAGTTGTAATGGTTTGAAAACAAACCAGTGAGAGACTCCAAGTCAGAAATACAATTTAATAGGAAAAAATAAAATAAATGCAATAATACAAAGGAAAACCACAAACAGAGTCAGAATACAACCTGACACTGTAGTTAGGGTGGTAGTAGCAGTCCAGATGAAGCAGTGGTCTCGTAGAAAAGATCTGGTAGCTTTTGTCCTCTGGAAATCCAGTGGGTAAGGCCTCCTGTGCTGTCCTGAACCCCAGTTTGTGTCCAGGTGGGAGCACTTGGCTCCTCCCCCTGGGCAGAGCATCTCACAAGGGGTTGATATCATTCTGTGAGTCATGCAGTGGGTCCTTGATGGTCCATTAAACAGAAATAGCTCCTGGGGGGAGCCCTGTATGAGTCATGGGGCGAGGCATGGATGGGCCCATTAACAGGGAGGACTCCTCCTGCTGGGTGGGAAGGTGTTAACATCTCCCCTGACCTCTTTCCTTATCTGTCATAGCCTGGGGTGTGAGGTCTGTCCTGGGCAGCTGCTACCCATGATTTTCTTAACAGCCCATGAGCACTGACATAGAGAGTATAGAATACACAGTTTTGGTTCTACCCACATAAGGATACACTGGTCCCAGCCCCTGTAACCATGACAGGAGTTAATCACAGAACCATAGAGTGGTTCCTTTCCTATAGAGTCCTAGGTTACCTTCCTTTTCCCCAGGAGGTGCCCTGGTGAGGTGACCTCCATGGATGAGGCACTTGCAGAAGATCATTGGAGCAGAACATCATGTCAACAGTGCTTTGGGCTCTTCTGGCTTTGGGTGCAGACCAGTGTGGGACATGGTCACTGTACGTGCATGGGTGCTGGTGGACATGGGCTGGCTCAGCCTCCTGCTCTCAGGCTCACTGCCAGCATCCTCTGGGTATCTGTGAGGCTTGGTAATGGAGCTCCTATGTGCCAGTCAAGCTGAAGTGGTGAACTGGTTGATAGTTGGACTTGATGATCTTAGAGGTCTTTTCCAACCTTAATGATTCTATGAAACTCAAATGTCTGGCTCATTGTGAATTCATCTGTATCAGTTACACATGCATCCATGTCTTCACTCTGAAAGAAAAGCTGATGAAAGAGGCAGGAACATGATTGCAGCAGGATGGAGGCTCTTTTAGAGGGGGGGAAAACTGTTTGAAAAATAGCAAAGAGAGAGGAGGGGGAAGAAATCTGCTGGGAAAGGAGCATAACTGTATTACTTCCTTGGAGGTCTGGAAAATACATTATGCAGAGCTCCAAACAATGTTTGCCAGCAGCAAGTCTGCTTAGATGTGTCCATGGGGGTTTCCTTGTGTTTTGGTTTTTTTTTGTTTTTTTAATAGCCAAACTCTTTCCAGGGGCCCAGGGTGATCTGTGACTCCTGAGTTTGTGGTAGGAACTTGTTTGTCCACATGCTATCAACAAGCTCTGGGCTGTGCGTGCTATTAGTGTGCGGGGAGAAGGTCCATCAAGCAGGACGGAGCTTGACCAGGGAAGGGCTGGGCTGGGTCACCAGTGCTGGCTGCACTGGGACAGCCTCGAGCTGCCAATTTTGGATCAGCTGGAGCTAAGCAGGTCTCTCCGGGACTGGACATCCCTCCCTTGGGGCTGCAACCAGGCAGAAGTGGCCTCACAGGATGGGGACACTGCTGAGGAGCAGATCAGCCCCTTCCCCTTCGCACTCACGTGACTCTTGCTGGGTTTACAGGAGCCAGGATGGGTCTCGGGGATCTCTGAGCCCTTCAGAGGGCCCAAGAATATTGTTGTGGGACTTATTTTGAGTGTGTTGGCAGTGGGTGTTTTCTTGGCCACGTTCTCCACGAGCTCTGTGTTCTCCCACGCAGGACTCCTGCTGGGTACCTGCTTGCACCTGGGCATTTTAAGTCACCATCCTGTTTATTTTGGTCTCTTCCCTGTTGCCACGGGCCTGGTTTTTGTGGCACAGGGCTGTTCTGCCCTTGAGGAGCTCATGCTCAGCCTCATCTCTGCCACTGAAGCCTACAGCTCCTCCAAAAGGTGACTTCACCAAAAGGAGACTACCCCAGTCTCACAGAAGATGAGTCAGATGTCCTACTGGCATATGCTACCACCAGAGCTCATAAGGATGTAGGAGCAGCAGAGGTGTCCCTTTGCTTCTGAGGCTCTGGCATTGACTTTCCTTTCCCTTCCCTGTATTCTCTCAGCAAGAGTTCATTTCAAACAGGCTCCTTAATGCAGGAGCACCCCAGAGATGTTGCCATACCCTGGGACCTCCAGGTTTCCTTTTTCAGGGCAACATCTTGCTCAACTGTCTTGCATGGGTGTGTGTCCCCATCACCTCCAGAGCCACCAAGGGTGTCCTGCAGCAAGTGGGGGTGTCACAAGGAGGACTTTCCTCTGCCTGGCTTGGAAAAGCACCTTCAGGGAGGCCTGAGGAGCGAGGGAGGCCAGGGGCCCTCACTGCTGCCTGCAGCCCACGGACCCAGAGCAGCGTGGCACCAGAGGTCACGCCCGTGCTGTCAGCAGGAGCATTTAGCAGGGAGGGATTTCCCGAGGGGCCGATCATAGGGGTTATGCAATCTCTGCAACTTTCCTCTGCTGGGACTTTGGTCGTAGAGATTTTCTGATGTTTTTGCCTTCTGGAACAAGCAGCATCTCTTCTGCGCCGCGTGAGCCTCTGGAGAATTAGCAGAGCATTGTTTAATCCCAACCCAACTTGATAGATGTGAGGGGCAATCCTGGCTGGTGCTCAGTGCAAGAGGGAGTGGGAGCAGGAATAGTCACCCACGGCCATTCCCACGTCGTGCTGTGTCTTGACAGTGGGTGGCAGCTTGGATAGAGCTGGAGGAGGTTTCACTGGGTGGTGTCTCCCAAGCTGGATTTGTCCATCGTGGGTACCATCGCCCATGCTCTCATCCCAGCTTCGCCAAGGACACGTGTAGCTCCAGGCAAGTCCTGCAGTCCTCAGGATAAAAACATAGCTAAAATCCCTCTCCCACTTCACAGGGCTTTGTGAGGGTCTACAGGGCACTTTGGAAGGGAAATGATTCAAGTGCTTGTCTGCAAAACCACCTCAGAGCCAGGCATGTACTGTCGTGCTTGGGAGCAAATGTCTTTACTTGTCCTGGCAGAGAAGAGTGATTCCTGCTCCGTGTCTACACTTGGGATGCCCCTCTCTGCCGGGGGGTCACAGCAGCCCCCACCTCACTATCCGTGCGTGAATCCCTGGTTTTTTTCCTGTTGGATTTCTCAGGCTCCGACCGCTAGACATCGAGTTCATGAAACGCTTGAGCAAAGTGGTCAACATCGTCCCCGTGATCGCCAAGGCCGACACGCTAACGCTGGAGGAGAGGGACTACTTCAAACAGAGGGTAAGGGGCCGGCGGCTCTTGCCCGAGCTCCCAGCTCTTGTCCCCCATCCTCTCCTGGCCCTTTTCTGCTCCCCTGGCCGGGAGCCCGGCTCATTCCTCCGGCTGCAGCTCTGAGCCTCGTGCTTCAAGCAGCTCCTTGTGTTTCTCTTGGATCTCCGTCAGCGCAGGAGAAGTTTGGAGCTCCGAGTCTTGGGGCCTGCTCCTCCTGCCTCCTGTGTTATTGGTGTTATTTTCAGACTGGTTTCTGTTGTTTTGGAAGGTAGATAGTGTTGCACAGAGAGGCTGGAAAACTCTTGCTGTGCAGCATTGGGCACTGATTCAGGAACCAGGCAAAGAAACATGTGGATCTGCTGAGCTCAGCCTGGAGAGATTTAGGGGGAGAGCAAGACATGAAATTCCCTTGGTGGGGAGCTGAGGAGGGGCTGTCAGAATCCATCCAAGGCATAGGCTTTCCTTGTTGGTCCAGGAGCCTAAACTGCAGGGAAGTGAAGCCAAAGGAGAGGGGAGGCTTTGCCAAAAGGTTGGTTTTAGAGGCTACCCTAAAATCACCCAGGAATCAGATTTCAGCATCTCTTCTGCTTGCACAGAGAGCAATGTCCTTCGAGGCTGCTCTTCCAAGCTGTGTCCCTGTCCCCTTGGGCCAGGCACTGCTGTGACTCCTCCAAAGAGCATAACCAGACACCAGAAAGCAATTTCTTAACTTTGGGTTCTGTGCCTGGCAGCCACATTCCCCATTGCTTGGTGCAGCTTGTATTGTCCTTTGGAATCCCAAAGCAACGCCCAGCCCACACAACTTCATCTCACTCAGCCTGAGCCACATCTTGGCACCAGGCTGCTGAAGAGATTCCAGGGCAAGAGCTTGGTAGGTGTGTAGCAGTGAGACACGGGTCTCTTTCCCCAAGGTGGGCAGTGTTTGGGGTGGAGAGGGAAGATGTTGCTGCTGGGCATTGCTGTGACCTGTGGACATCGCTCACAAGAGCACCTGCCGTTGTGGTGGGAGTGCAGCTCCTGCCTGTGTGTCCTGCACATCTTCCTCTGCTCTTCTCTCCTAGATAATGTCTGACCTTCTTGCCAACGGGATCGACGTGTATCCTCAGAAGGAGTTTGATGAGGACTCTGAAGATCGGCTAGTGAATGAGAAGTTCAGGGTGAGTGCGTGGGGATGTGGGCTGGGTGGGTTTGGATGGGCCCTGCAGCTCTGGGGGCTGCTGATGTCCTGGGGGTCTCTTGCAAGGGCCTCTTTTCTTTCCAAAGCTACTGTGTCCCATCCATGGGGTCTGTCCAGGACCTGAGGATCATGCTGGAGCTCATGGCAGGGTCAGAAAGAGGATGAGGAAGTCACCTGGGGAAGGTGTCCCTCCTTGTCCATGTCATTGCTCCTTTCTCCAGCTCTGTTCCTCAAGGGTGCCCTCAGCAACCATTGGGCAGGGAGGTCCCATGGCCCGTTGCCCTGCCCCAGGGAGTGCTGGGGTCTGCCCAGCCTGACTCAGGCAGCATTTGCCCCTAGGCCGCCCTGCTTTCCTGCCTGTCAGGTCCTTGCTCCAGGAAGCAGCTGACAGTTTTTTGGCTCAATAAAATGGATTGGATGAATTCAAAAAAGAAAAAAAGTCTTCTAGGGACTGGAAGTGCAAAGGCAGCACCTTGGATCAGGAAATGACTGAGTTACAGATTCCCAGATGCTGGGTCCATTCCCAGGGAAGGAAGCAGCGTGAAACCTTTGCTCTGGCTGCCAGTGAGGTGCTGGGCTAGACTGGTTTGGGGATGGTTTTGGACTGGGCATGTCCATGAGAGATGCTGCTGCCCAGGTCCTGAGCTGCCTGGCAGGCAACACTGCTCAGGAGCATCAGGGACAGAGCAGTTCATTCCATGAAACTGTCCTGAAAACAGCCTGATGTCAGACTTTGCTTGCCAGCTTTGTTTCCTGACTGGTTTTCAGGAGGAAAATGTGACCTTTTTTTTCCCCTCTTTCCTCAGGAAATGATCCCGTTTGCCGTGGTGGGCAGTGACCAGGAGTACCAGGTTAATGGAAGAAGAATCCTTGGAAGGAAGACCAAGTGGGGCACCATTGAAGGTATCTTGTCTTTGTTTCTCTATCTCCTGAGCCCATCTCCCTGACCTGACAGAAGGTGATGAAGTCCAAAACCAGCAGTGGAAGTTGAGGTGTATATAATGCTTCCCTGCCCCTCCAAAGAAAATCGCTTCCCTGATGTCTGGGGACTGGGAACACCTTGGCCAGTGCTCCTGTGCTGAGTTCCTGGGCCTTTGTGTGGCTCGGGGGCTGCTGAGTGCCAGAGGGGACGCTTCTGGGTGTCTTCATGGCCTGGCTTCCGCTGGTTGCATGGCTGGCTTTGAGGGCACGTGAGTGCAGTGCTGTGTCTGAGCCCAGGTTAGAGCCTTTCCCCTGACATCTGTGGCTCTCTGCACCCTCCACCATGCATCTGGCTGGTGCCCTGTTGGGGAATCTCTTCCTTCTGCCATCTTCATCCCACGAGTATCTTCCTTTTCTACCCACCATTTTAAATCAGGGTTTAAAGGCTTGATGAAGGCTTCTGGCTCTGGTGCATCTATGCATTTCCCCATCCCCGGCAGCCAACTGGCACGTCTCCAGTGCCACCTCCCTTAGTTTCAGAGGTTTCTTTCATTTTTGAATCTTGTTAATGGGAATCCTCTGTTGAAGGATGGCTTAACAAAGATGCCAGGAGAATCGGTGTCTTGTAAAGCTCTGCTGCCCTCTTGTGCTCCATCCTTGGAAGCTCTTAGTGGGGCTCCTTAAACCACTCGCCGCCTTCTGCATGTGGCATCTACCTCGAGCACGGGAAGAGTCCAAGACCCAGCTGTGGCCAGGGGCAGCCTTTGCAGATCAATGTTATTGGCTGTCTTGCCATTTCTGCATGATGCTCAAGCCTGTTTGGGTGAAAAAAAGACAAAAATAAAGAGAGTTGATCCTTTAAATTCAGATGCCTGGTAAGCCATAAGCCATCAAACTAGTTGTGGTGGAGCAACACCCCTTTGTTTTTCTCTCTTGCAAATGCTTGTTTGCTCCAAGCCCTGTTGAGGCAGCACTAGCCTATGTCTACTTGTGTCTCTTGGACACACCAAGAGATTGTGTCCTTCCATGCCCAGGGCAGCATGGGCACCAATGTGCCTGGGGTGGTGCTGGATGCTCGTGGTGAAGCTACAGATGAAACACTTCTGTGGAGCAGTGTCTGGTGCTTGCTACAAAGCTCACCCTGTTCCTTTCCCCTGCTGTGTTTGGGGCCCACTAGAGCTTGCTGTGGTCCAAAGAGGGGCTCATGCTCTGGGTGCACACTGATGGGTTTCTCTCTCTTCCTGCCAGTGGAGAACACGACACACTGTGAGTTCGCCTACCTGCGGGACCTCCTCATCAGGTCAGTAGGACTGTGCCCTGTCTCTGTAGCCTTTGGTCACCAGGTGGCATCCAAAGAAAGGGGAGAGATCAGTCCAGCTTGGAGCAGCTACTTTCTTTGCTCTGCTCATCCCTCCCTCGCTCCCCTGCAGCCCCTTTGAGAGGGGTGGCCTTTGAGAGGGGTGGCCCACAGTGGGCTTCAGGGGGCTTTCCTCAGCTGCGGTGCTGAGTTAAGGGAGGAGAGGAGCAGCAGGTGGGTCAGGACACACTCCAAGACTGCTGGCAGCATGCAGTGTGGCTCCAGCTCACCTGCAAGCAGCTGTGAGTCCTGGGCTTAGAGATGCCTCGCCAGCCCTTGGTCCTACCCCGATTCTGCAGACATTACCCTCCTGCCCCCCAGGATGATGCCATTGGGGGCATCTGGGTGACCACTGGTCCCCATGGGAAGATGTGTCCCTGCTGCAGGGTAATGGGAGGCCCAGGCCCCTTGGCTTGCTGGAGAGGGCTCCTCCTAAATGTGTCTGCAAGAGAAACTGCACACCTTGCTGTTGCTGGCAGACAGTTGCAAAACCTGGTCCAGGGACTCACAGAGCTGAGCTCTTCCCAGATGGGTGCTGCGCAGCCAGGGCTCAGCCTCATGGTACCAGTGAAGGCTCCTGGGCTCATCTGCCCATATTTCCCTTTGCTTCCCTCCTGCGCTCCACAGATGTGGTTACCCAGCAAAGCAGGAGGGAAAATGGGGCTGGGGGGCTGTTTGGAAGCGGGGCTTGGAGGGTGCAAGGGCTGGGGTGGCCGACGGAGCTGCGATTGTCCCCGTGTCCCTTCCCCGCAGGACGCACATGCAGAACATTAAGGATATTACCAGCAACATCCACTTCGAAGCCTACAGGGTCAAGAGGCTGAACGAGGGGCAGAGCTCGCTCCCCAACGGCGTGGCCGACAAGGAGCTGGTGGCCAACGAAATGTAACCGGCTCGCCCCGTAGCTGGGCCCTCGCTCGCTCACGCTCGCTGTTTCTCCCCTCTTCCC
>NW_008603468.1:40685-91067 GCF_000691845.1 Merops nubicus | reverse complement strand
GGGCGCTGGGCTGGCTTTGGTCCCCGCGGGAGGTCGTCGGCGCCTGGCTGGGGGACCCCCGGGCAGCCTTGGTGCACTCCCAGAGCTGAGCCTACCTGGGCTCCCCGGCGAGCCTCCAGCCTACCCGCGACCCCGTCTCTCCCAGGTCCCCCTGGGATCCCCAGGGCTTAGTTAAAGGTGTAAGGAGTGAAGCTCTTCCCTGCTCCCTCCCCAGTGTGTTTTTGACTCAATGAACTGTTTTGTCCTCCATGTCGGCATTGATACTGAAGAAACCGAGCAGTTCATTCCAGGTGCATGACTCGCTCCCAGTCATTCAGGTATCCCTGGAAGGGAACCCTTGATGCCAGAAAACAATTCCTTTACTCTTTGTATAAGGAAGAAAGATACATTCAAGGCACTAGTCTAGAATTCAGTATCTTGAATTATAGGGGCTTTATTTAATTTCTGGAGTCTGCCTTTTCTACCTCAGTGGTACAGGTGTGGCTTCCTTTCTGCCAGACTGTTCTTGTTAATTTAGATCAGAGGCCTGGATGCACGATGGGGCTTCCCTTATACATATCTTCTGCCTCAGTGCTACAAGTAAGGCTGACCTGTTCCCAGGTTGAATTCACTGGAGCCTAAATGTCTCAGTAAATGGCATTGTAGTCAAGCCAATCTCATAGACACATTATGGAAAGCTGTCACCCTGTTTCAACCATGAGGTCTCATTGGTTTCAGGGACTGGCCTTTGTATCCTCCAGCCCTGACAGGAACTGGCTTAACCATGAAACAACAACAACAAAAAAAAAGGAACAGTTTTTTCCTCACTGATGTGCTCCCTAAACTAGCTCTGCTGGGATCACAGAGGTACCCATAGTAGAAAGAATATGGCAGATGTGACCAGGGTGCCAAGACACAGAATAGTCTCTTGCAGCATCAGTGTGACATTAGGTTGTCACCTGAGTGGTTGTCACCTGAGTGCAGCAGCAGTAGCCCGGCCTTTCAGGTGCACTGACCTGACACCAGTCTGCTGTAAAAAGGTGATCCTGCCTGCAGCCCATGGATGTCTACTCTCTTCACATCCTTACATGAGATCTGGTAACCATCTGGCTCTAGTCAGCTGATCGATCTGGTGGAAAAATAACCCCTCAGAAAATAATGAATTTTCCATTGTCCAGACAGCTGAATTGATCTACTTTGTGACCACAGAGCTGCAGGATCAAGGGAGGCAGAGAAACCTGGAAGTGAGGGAAAGCAGAACTGCTCCTTTCAGCGACTGTTCATCATTTAATCAGCTTAACACATCCTGTGTAAATGACTGCATGAGCAGCATAAATGAGGCTGACCCAGGGACTCATGAGAAGGATGGGGTTTGCTCCAGCCACTTTCTGCCACCTCCTTCCTCCTGGTATCAACCATCACTGCCCATTGCATGAGCCAGATCTGAAAGATTGAGAGTGGAAAAAAAATCAGCTATTTTAAAGGAGTGATATGACCCATCACGTGATGCCTTTTGCTGACACAAAAGACAGAAAAGGGGCAGGAATGTAACAGCCCTAACTTAGATGAAAAATGTGCCGCAGACCCCTTAACCTCAAAATGCCAAGATCTGAGAGCCCTGTTTGGCAACATCAGCGCCAGCCCTTTTGCAAGGGCAAGTGAGGTGATGCCATCAAGGGGCTTTAGCCAAGGCCATGCTGCATCACCAGGAACAACACCAAGAGCAGTGGCTGTTCTGTGTGATGCCTCGTGTCCTAAACATTTCTATTATTTCACTTGATTTGCGCTCTCCAACTGCCCTGCAATGTGGTTTTGACAGCTGTGTTGCCTGGCAGCCACTTTGTCTCAGCTCAGGACATAATTGTGAGGAGAGGTGTAGCTGCACCCAAAAGAAAAATGGATCTTTAGTGTATGGGCTTCCCAAAAGAATTGTGTTCTTTGAGTCTTTAGGCGCTGATAGAATACAAACAGCAGTAAGACAACTCAATAAAGTGTGACTTAATGTGACATAGTGGGGTAGAACCAAAAGTAATTTTATTACAGGAAGAAAAGGTAAAATTATGCCAATTCTCTGAATTTCTTACTTGTTTTTTAACTGAGCAAGACAAGTGTAACTTGTGAACTGTATCAAACGAAATAAACACAATCTGCAGTGCATTTAATCAGCTGCTGGATAACATTATTTGGACTAACAATTGTCAGGGAAATGGAGTAGGTAGCAGTTAGGCTTCTCTATTTCTAGTTTGGATCATTCCAGTTTTGGGGAAGATCATGGTAGGAATTGTTTAAAATTAAATCTTGTATTGCTTTTTTTTTTTTTTTTGGTAAGTTGCAGAAAGTTTAGCTTGGTAAATGAGGCTGATAGCCTGTTTGTTTTCATCACAGGAAAGGGGAGGAAGGGCAGAGAGCAAAACCAGATCTGGTCAGCAAGCATTTGGCAAAATATTTTCATTTAAAATAAACCTCACAACACTGCTGCACCCAAAACATTGTGTTCAGAGCATCTTTTTTTCAGTGAATTGTCACTAAAGGGAGGGCAGGGCTCTACAGAACAGGGTCCCTATTCTCAGCAGGTTTGGCCCCAAGCTGACTGCAGGCTTCCTACCTCTCCCAGGCAGCAGCAGTAGCACAAAAGGGATGTCAGATCCACTGACCATGTGCAGGCACTGGGGAACTTCCACCAAATTAAACACTTTTAATTTGGTCTGATATAAAGCAAAACCAAAGCGATACTCTCTCCAATGCTTCTAGCAAGAAATCTAGGTTTGGGTGTACCTCCCAGAGTAGAGTCAGGACAAAGTTTTGTTCTCTTTACTTCCAAGAATTCATATAAATATAGGAATGTCTGTGTTTAAATGAATACAGGATGGAGTCTGGAGACCTAGGCAGCTCTACTGCAACTTTACAGGTGTGAGGCCTGGGAGTGTCTGCTTTTTTCTTGAATGTGTTTGTTTTTCTTTCATGGTGTAGCACAATCAAAAGAAATCAGAAGTAAAAACGATACAAGTCATTTCATGCCTGTATGCATTTCATATCAAATTTTAAGTAGATCGTTACATAGAAAGAATTAGCTGGAATCAGATATTTCCTGACAAAGCATAATAAAAAAGTATTAGGAGTTCTTGACTTCTAATAATCGATAGATGAAGCTTTGGTTTTCCCTGAATGAAGGTGAGGAGTGCAGGGAAAGAACTGCAAAGTCCTGGGGTGCAGGAGCCAGATGTGAAGAAGCCATCAAGAGGCAGTGATCCCAACCTAGCTGCTTGCTGCGGTCCTTTTCGAATAGTTGCTTTCCCTGACCTGGCAGGAGGCATTCAAAAGAAAGCAAGTTGTGTCCAAAGCAACAACACCCACTGTACAGCCAGCCAAATATCACTTGTCCTTTCCTTCCCCAGGTGGTCCTGTCAGAGTGGGGATGAGGAGGTCAGTGATTTTCTCCTTTTCAGAAACAGAGTTGATTTTCTTCTTCCCATCTCTTCAGACAGCAAGCAAGCAGGTTTTTCTTCATAGCCCCTCTTCTCCCATACAGGAGGAGGTGAGATGTGCACTGCCCACCTCCCCATACCACATCCGGATAATCAAAGGAGGTCCCTTTCTGTGGGACTTGTCCTGTGTTCTCACAAGAATCGCATCCTATGAACTTTACTTTGCCAAATGTTACTCCCAACTCAATGCAGTGAATCAGAGACTGCCTCTGTCATGCTCTGAGACCCTGCCAACTCTCAGGCTCCTGACATGGGGTAGCCTGGCCTGGCAGGTGTTTACTTCTGACTTTAAACACACTATGTGGAATGAACCTGTAAAAGAGAAGTGCTGGGTAAAGTTTTGCACCATCATGCCGTGTCAGTGCCTCACTGGAGTTTCAGGGCACATTTCCCAGTCCCAAGAAGGAACATGTGTGCCCCTCATTACTTTGCCCACGAGTGTGGCAGATGACCATTCAGACACCACAACGTGGGCTGGAAGTACACTGCAGAAGTTTGGGCACCTCCCACCTTCTTCTGCTTGGGCAATTCTTCATCACCTAATCCAACAGCTAATCCAACTTCAAAACAAAACCAACCTGTTCACCCGCAGAGCAGCTAGGGATCTGCTTTTTGGCTGAATAACTTGCTTGAGGCTTTTGAGTTGTTAGCTCCCTTCCACCTGATCAAAGAGTGCAGTCTCAGATGCATTTTAAATGTTGGATATTGCCAACTTACTATAGATATAAATAGCATAAATTGATTATCAGAGCCATATACATCAGGGGCGTGTATGTGGGTCATGCATACTTTTTTTTTTTAATAATTTATTTAGTTTCTCAAGTCTTTTTTTTTTAAGAAAAAATTTCCAGCTGGTTTAGTACTGTGCCATCACACCGGCCACATATTCAGTGACTTAAGCTCAGAAGCACTGCTTGCAGGATTTCCAAGATATGGAAGTCCTGCAATATGCAATGTATGCTCAGCAACAGGAAGATACCAAAAAGGGAAGGGGGGGACCAGAAAGCAGGAGATCAGTGCAGGGTGTGACTTGAAAGACAGCAGAACAGGAGAATAACTACAAAAACAGAAGGAAGAGGTGAAAAATAAAGGAGATGTATGAGTAGGTGAAATATTTCAAGTAGTTTCATGGTTTGTGTGACTCATAGGTGGAAAGGCTGAAGCTGCCTCTTAAATTCAGACCCCAGTTTTCCCCTAACAGCCTGTGAACCTCTTCACTTCAATGGCTGACCCTGCATCACACTAACAACCGCCTGTCCCTCTGCTCCCAGCACATCTTCTAGGCTTCCAAACTCAAGGCATCTTCAAGTGGCTGCTCAGCCCATGGTCTGTCTGTGATTCATCCAGGGAACTGGGACATGGTCCCTACTGTTGACTCTTCAGCACTCAGAGAGAGCTCAGGACTACCCTGAGCCCTTGGGTTTGTTGCCATTGCTTTAACCAGAATTATGGCACCGGTGAGAGGACTGGTGGAAGAACGATGTTTGTAATCCCAAATGGATCCCTTCTGGCATTTCCTTTAGTCATGTGATCCTTTTTAAGGATCACTGGGCCATGATGACAAGGGCAAGATTAATGTAAATACAGCCAAAAGCATTATTTGGTGCATAGCAAAACTTTTGCTTTAACACAAACCCAAGGAGGAATGCATTCACTGTGGTAATGGTGGTTTGCCAGAGCTAATGAACCTGACTCAACTCTTCAGTCTGATTTGTCTTTTTAACATACTTGGAAGCAGGGGACCTTATGACCCCTCAGGGACATTAAAACTCTTAATGCTGTCATGTCTGGCCTTTTCTGTCAGAAAAACGTTGTCACTGAGCTATTGCTCTCTCTCTTGCAAGCCAGAATTAAACTCCAAAGCCAATAAGATTCTCAGAGGAGTTTGTTCAGGTTTGGGGTTGGTTTGTTTGTTTGTTTTTCTGGGGTTTTTTGTTTGTTTGTTTTGGTTTTTGTTGTTGTTTTTTAATTAAGAAATCTCAAAATGACAAATCAATATCTTTTAATTAAAAATGTAAAAATAAGCACATAAATGGACATATGGAATCAGGAAGCTTTTCTGGCAAAAACCAAAATTCATGTTCCTTTACCCCAAAGTACATAGGCATGAGAAGCATTACATGCATTTACAGAAGAGATTGCGTAGGAGATTTTGAAAGAGACAGATTGCAGTTAGGTGCTAAATTCTCATTGAAAGTCAATGGAAAATCTCCTCTGTGTGATTGATGGTTAATTTGCATATTTATCTTTTATTCCTTAGCTGTTAAATTCTGTATTTATGTTTAAAGTCATGTTTCCACTGTAATTCATATTTTATGTTTTTTTTCTTCATCTGTGTAAGTGTGAGGATACTTTAGCCTGATGTGGTAGAAACTGTGCTGCCTCTTTGTACACCTGAGACCTTTCTGTGCATCTTCAAACACTTAAGCTCATCAAGCACATTTGACAGAAGTATTGAAATCCAAAAACTATTAAGTCCTTAAAAGTATTCTGAAAAAGGCAGGCAGTTAAAAGCTGTGGTTAATGCTTTGCTGAGGTAAAAAGTGCAGTGTTTGTTTCATATGAGACCTTCGAAAATCCAGACAGGGTCTCAACCTCAAGACACAAATCCATTAAAAAATCAGGCTACATTGATCTCTCTGCCCACAGAACCGCTACCAAAGCATGTGTGTGTGTGAGAGAGAGAGATGTTTCTATGCCTATACACCCCTACAGTGTCCATTCAGCTTTCATATGAGGGAGTTACTGTAGTGTAACAGTAATGACTGTCTCATGTGATTATATTATCATTTGCAGAAAGAGATATATGCATATATGTGCACACATATATGCAAGGTCGTCCTTTGTTTTAAGTGTCAGTATCTCTTGCTGCCTCCATGTGAACAGACCTTAGCCCCACATAATCCCTTTGATGAAAGGAAAATAAAAAACCACATGCCAAATATTTTGAGCTTTCAGCATAAACCTGGATCCATGTTGACAAGCTTTTCCCAGGGATAGTAACATCAGTAAAATATTTTCATTCCAGTTTCTTGAGAGGTTGGAAAAATCAACAAAAGAATAGCATGAGATTCATTGCCAGAAATAATATTACCATTTTAAACATGAAACCATCTCACAACATCTTGAGAGTAATATAATGTTTTGAAACATTTTCTTTAATTTGGTTTGTTTATGTTGTGCTCTGGTTTTAGTTCTGTTTTAATTGTGTCTGATTTTTTCCGCTGAATAAGAACACCACAGCTATTGAACAGAAACAGGGAGGCAGATGACTGGAAGAGAAAATCATGTCTGATCAGGGGTTCAGAAGAGAGTCTCCACCTTACAAGCGATGGTGTAGGTTTGATCAGTGACTAGAGAGGTTTCTCTGGTTTTGTTAAGGATAACTTTTCCTCCTAGCAAAGAGAGTCAAGTACAGCCAGACTAAGACCAGCAGAGGTAATAAGGCTGTGGACAAATCTAGGTGGCTTTGTTGTTTCCATTTGGGTGGTGGTAGAGCAGGGAGAGCTCACTGCAGAAAGTCTGCTGGCATAAGCCAGAGGCTGGGGAAACATCTTGTCTTCCACATCTGCCAGTGCAGGAAGGCCACATGTTCTTGCAGAAAGCATGTGCCTATAGCTTTTGTGTGGACCCACACAAGGGCATATACAGCTTTTGTGTCCAGAGGTATGGCTTGGTGAGGCTCGCACCAACAGCCCTTCTGGGATTCCTGACTGTTCAGTTGCCTTGTGGGACAGCTGTTCACAGGAGCTGTGGGAAAACATGACCAAAGGAGTCTTGACATTATTTTTGTAATGACTTATTCAAGGAAATAGTAGACAGCAGAGACAGGGGCAGGGAGGGCAAGGTGGCAGCCCAGAACATCTCTCTCTGTGCTGAGATATCCAGCACATCTGGAGAAAAGAAGAAATTGTCTGTGTCCTGTGTCCTGTCTGTCCTAGTCTCTTCTAACTCCTTACAGACACCCCTGGACACTTCTGAATGCAACAGGAGTCAGAGAGACAGACAACTGGGAAAAAAACAAGTTTGCCCTAGGACGTAAACTAGTGGGTCCAGTTGAGATCATCCATTGAAGATTATGGGTGTTGGCTTGTAAAGAGGGGTTGATTTTAGTGAGAACCTCAGCTACAGAGTCTGAAAATATTTATGATTTTTGATCTTGCTAGGCTACATGAGAGCAGTACTAGCTCTGGGGTGTACATGCATTTAGCTGTCCGAAGTGTGTTAGGGTACAAGGGAGCATCCAGAACTGTAAATCAAGACACCTATGGTCCAGTCCCCTGGTAAGCCACATCAGCAGCTGTGTAAAACCTGCCATAGGAGAATCACAGTAAATGCACAGCTTTTTTCTGGGCCTATGCATGAGGAAGATGTAAGATTTCCTTGCCTGTGAGAAAAAAAATATTGCCTCTCACTGAAGCCCTGGAAAAAGACCTTTTTTGCACTTTGCCTGCAAGACAATTACAGTGTTTTCTGAGGCTTGGATGCACCACCATTGTAAACAACGTTATATCTGTAATTGTAATGAAATAAAATTATAAAGGGTTAAGCTATTTCTAACAAAATACCAAACCAAATTAATCTAATTAACAAGTTGATATCAAACATAGTAACTTACGGACAAGCAATTCCTAAACTATCCAATGATGTATTAAGCTAACAGCCCAAACAGCACATATCAAAGTAAATTTAAGACATTCTGCCAACCAGAGGACTTGGCTAAACTAATACATCTGTAGCTGAGACTAATTTTTGAATTAGAGCTTCAATAATACTCCTATGGCAGCCTGCTTAGACTGTTGTGGTTAGACAACAGCAATACTTCACTCTTCTTCCAGTATTTTAATTCATTTGCAACACAACTTGTGAAGAATACAAGTTGAAAGCCAGCCCAGCATCCCATATCACAACAGTCAGACCTGTAAGATAATTAAGACACATATTATGCCTCAAACTTATATGTGACTGCCTCAACACAGTCAGATGTTTATAGTTAGGCACTATTTCTAAACGTTGTCCTCAGCAGTGATTCTGAAAAAAAACCCTAACAGACATTAAAGAAGAAAACAGAAAAATATTTAATTACGTATTTGAGTTTCTGCTTCCCAGCTCTTGCCAAATTGCATTTGCCTCAGGGAGACTGATTTGCTGTTTAATTAAGACCTAGGTAGCTAATAAATTAGTAAGCTGCTCTTACAGGCTTGCAGTGACTCAATTTCTAGTACTGTTTGTTTCTTCTGACTTGTTAGAAAAGGAGAGAGTAAATACCTGTTGTGAATCTTTCAAAGGTTCAAGTGTCTCAATTCCCACAGTTTTTGAACAGGCTAATAAAAGGCACCTGGGAAAAAAAAAAAAGAATGTAAGTGGCTGGAGAAAGGGGATAAAATTAGCATGAAATATGAGTCCCTCCAAGCTTATATTAGGGTTGTATTACAAATGAAGATTGTCTTCCTATCAGCCTTCACTGAAGCTGCCAGTCACTAAGTACTGATTAGTGATTAATTCATTCATTAAAATTTCTATTTTAGCAAACAAAAATGCTGTCTGAATAGGAAGTTATTAAAACTAAATGGGCCATGTAAAATCAGAAAATTTGTCCTGTGAGCTCCACTGACAAAGCTGAGCCAACTTGAAGAGTGGCTGGAAACTTCTTATTCTGTCTGAGAACCTCAAAGCACATCAGATCTCATTAAAGACCAAATAAATGCATTTTAAAAGGGAGAAAAATGGAATGGAACCAGTTCTTTATATTGATCATTCACTTTGGGTTTTGTTTATCTACAGTGTATCTACACATGAACCAGTAAACCAGGCTCTCTTTCCTGTCAATGGAGAGAAACAGAGTTTTGTAGGCTTGGATTCAGCCACTGTGTTTTGGATGAACCAGGTCTTACAAATGACATTTTATCTCCACTGACTATAAAGTGCATTAAGGTAAGCAGCTCAAATCTAGTACTGCAGACACCTAAATTTTGCACTGGCTTTTCATTCAAGCTTCTGTAAAATGGGCATAAAATGTAACTAGGCCAGAAAGGAACATTTACATTATTCTTGATGATGCAGGTTGATTATATACTGTACAAGGAATTTTAAAAGTTAAATGTATAGGCCTGCTCCACAGTCATTCGGTACTAACCAGGGTTTTTTTTCCCCTGCAAAGTCAAAAATCCACTGCTGCTAATTCCCTGTCACTGAGTGCTCCATAATACAAATCCATATATGAATAAGTTTCTTATAACTAATGAGAATTGTATTGATTGTACAGTACTTGTAATTGGCAGTTTTTTATGGACATATATATATGCAATATATCAGTTGCTGGCTTGTTTATGCCAAAAAAAAAAAAAAAAAGTGTTGGAACATCTTCATCCAAAGTTGACAAATCTCTCAGGTAAATATGTACCATGCATAACCTACAAGTTCATTGTCTTGGATATCAACTATATGCCTTTATTAAATAAACAGGGTTTATCTTTTAATACATCACAAGAAAATGATATTTGCCTGTAAAACTATTTGGTAGGGTCTGCAAGGGAGATTCCATGCCTGAAACATTTGTCCTACCTAAGTTATGGGGAAAACACTAACTTTAATGTAGGTCATATACAAAAAGGCCATTTGTTGCTTAACCTGTCTCTGGAGGCTGTGTTGCTACACATGAACAAACACTGCTTAGTCTGAGGACACCGTTCAGACTCACGTGAGTATTCCAGCTGGTAGGTACAACAGAGGAGAGGAGCAGCAAAAGAAGAGGGAGTAAAATCACACATTTGCATGCTGCCACAGACTCCAGTGTGCATAAAAAGTCACTGATAATTTGAAAGGAGTGAAATAATTTGAGTAGTTCATCCAGTTTCAACAACACTGTGGTGAGATTGCTGGAGTAAAATGGCCAAATTCTTCCATCTTTCTTTGAGACACAGATAATCTCTGGCCAAATAGCTAGTCGGATGCTGCTTACCAGCACAGCTATCAAAATTATGGATGTCACAACCATCATTTCATTAGGACACCAGCCGTAAATCCAGAGCCTCTGACTTGGCCACAAAGACTTGAACAACCACCCAGGTTTGCTAAAATGCAGATGTCTTCTTCCCTGTAGTGAAATGTGAGGGGCTTGTGGAGCGTTACCACTGACACCACTGACAGTCAGCACACCGACTACCATATGGCTCTGTCTTCCTACCATCCACATACACCCCCCTAGCTTCCTGGCACTGCATATGTTCCCCTCTCAGAGGCATGAAATGTGAGTACCAAGTGGCAAAAAATAAAAGCTGAGGCTGTCCCACACTCCCACAAAACCTTCCTGCCCACCTCCCTCCACTGATGCTGCCAAATCTCATCCCAAGCTTTCCTGTGATTCACAGATGATTTAATCAGTTCTGAACAGATAGATCCTGTGATCAAACAAGCACCAGAAATGCAAGGGACAATAAAAGGACACCCCCATACCCATGGGGGACACCACTAAAGATTTCTCAAAGCTCCCAGTGCCTGTTAATTTCAACCAGCAAAAAAATTTACATGTTGAGGAGAGGGCATGAACCAAGAACTTTGAATAAACTAGTTGCTTTTTCTCTATCATAGTAAGCAGGTGCCACTTGGCAAAAAGCTGATATGGGGCCCACAGGAGAAGGCTCTCTTCTTCAAGGATGCAATCTGGCATGTGAAGTGTCCCAGGTGTAAGAGTAACACCCTGGAATTGACTATGGTCAACCCTTCTCCACTCTGTTATAAGGAATCTCACAAATTAAATAACCAGAAATAAGAGTAGCCTTGTATAACTGAAGCTTAATGTCTACATCCAGATCCTGGACTTGGATGTGAAACCATTTTAGCATACGCAAAATCTCTTCTGGTCAGTGGCTGGATAGTAAACATCCTTTCTCACGCTCCTGGAACTGCCTAAAGCATTTGATGCTGTTTCAGAGACTCAGTTCCTTTTCCTGAGAAAAAAGGCAATGCCCAGGGTAACCACCTGAAGTAACAGTCTGAGCAAATTCTGCAGCAGGGCACTCAGAAGTAGCAAGAGAAAACTGCAGTTTCATCACAAACTTTCACACAGCTCTTCTTCAACATCTACAAGCAATCACTAGACACAGCAGTTGAAGAACCAGGACTTAAGTTCCAAGTTGTTATCTAAGAAGTCACTTGTATCACCTTTCTGAAATCAAGACCTTGTATTGCATCATTTAACAGTCATTCCTGGCTGGCTAGGAAACTTGCTCCTGATAGATTATAATCTGGTTTTAGTAAATCATGCCTTGATCATCCATCATCTGACTATAGCATGCAGCATATGTTGGCAGGAAACTGTAATTACTGTAAAATACTGCCGGGTATCTATCTTCTCAGAAACTCAAGCTATCACAAGCAGACCAAACTTGCTACCACAAGAAAGAATCCTGTTGTACACAGTTTTTCCCGCAGGAGGAACACGCAGGAAAGCACCCCATGGATCTGACTCAATTTGCTCAGCACATTGCCAGAACGTGCAACAGAGTTGCAGCTTGAGAACCCCACGCCAGTTGAGGGGGACGTACACATTTACAAATAGCCACACTCAGCTGAAGGAAGGCAAGTGATGACAAATTGCAATTACTTTTGAAATTTATTCCAACATTTAATTATGCTCAGAGTTAAACCTTTGCTTTTTAGAAATATAACAAGCATTTTAGTCATTAATTAAAATGTGATTCAGGACATGTAAGCCTGAGAGCTCAGCTTCCCTGCATGTCCAAAGGGAAAGACATGAACACTAGCACATTAGGTGGCTCACCTACACAGAGATGCACAGAATCAGACAGCATAGGTATCTAGCTTTGTCTTCTTTAGTTTAAGATAACATTAAGCCAGTTCCAGTTCAGGTTTGGCACCTTCACATAACTTTTGATACCACAAAGAAACACTGAATCAAAGCAAATCTGTTTGTGTATGTAGTGAGAATCACACTACTGCAACATGCAATCCGCAGCACAGCCGGAACCTAGCCCACGCTTCTGTACCTTGCTGGCATGGGATGGGCTTAAGTACGTACTTGTACCCTGCTCAGTGGGGCCTGTAGAAACAGATTTCAGCTGTTACAACAATGCTTTTGTCTCTGGCACATATCAGTGCAAGGGATTCCAGCTTCTCCAATTTCCTGAGTATTGCTCGTTTCCTGGAACATCTGGACGCATCACAACTGTCTTCCCAATTTCTCTGCAAACCTGACCTCTAGGGCAAATGGTTCAAGTGGCTTAATTTCATTGGCTTTTACCAGAGTTTCTCTTTTATTTCTGAAAAAGTGTAAACAAATAACCAGGAGTGCTGGATAAAAACAACCTACATCCATGCTTCGTTTCCCATTTACTGTCCCTTGGTGTTAAAAAAGATTTGTCTCATGTTCACTATCTACTTATATCAGTGACTAGTTCTTCAATCATAAAACTCAGTCTACATTCTTCTTAGTAGCTGTTTCCCAGCATATCCAATGCTGTACAGCTTTGGAGCAACTCTACAGGCTGCTCTCCAGAATGCAGTGCTGCTCCTTTCTTATAGCAGCACAACACTGGCTTCTGCTGGCATAGGCATGGTGGCAGGAGGTGTTCAAAATCTGCTGGGACACCCATGTTGCTGGCAATGGCTGCCTCCCTTCATCCGCCACCCTCTTCATTCTCCCCTCTTACCCCTGCATGAGGCTCAGGAGAAAAAAACAACAGACTGGACAGAATTATCTCAGGAGGAGAGCAGACCCTCAAGGTCATCATAGGTAGACTACTTGCATTTCCTCTGTATCAATGATAACATGA
Organism: Merops nubicus; assembly: GCF_000691845.1. NCBI lineage: Eukaryota > Metazoa > Chordata > Aves > Coraciiformes > Meropidae > Merops > Merops nubicus. Next base: position 77,809 of record NW_008603468.1, on the reverse strand, counting down.
TTGTTTCAGCTTCACATCTCACTGGCAAAATCAGGAGCAGAACAATGTGGGGATGGCTTGGCTTTCTGAATGCTTGAGCATGTGTTCTCTCCCTGCTCCCAGGAGGTGTAAAGCATAATCACTGTCTTTTGTTGATGGTGTTTTGCTTTCAGAAAGATTGAATTCTACATCCTGGCTTTCAAAAACCCAGATCACAGTGTTCTGCACTTGCCTACTTTAGTAAATATAGGAGCAGTAGTAAAATGCCAGTGTGGGAGTCAGTGCAGGGTGACTGCTGCAGTTTTTGCACTCAGCCATGCAAAAGGCTCTGGTTGGTATAGGAAATAGTTTTCTAACCCCTTCTCATATGCTTCCCTGCTGGAAATTCTTTACAGGTTGTTTCCCTCACTTGAAGTTTTATAAATGAATCACCAACATTCATGTGACTCTCTTTATGCATCTTTTATACAGCCCAGCCAGAAACTGTTTTGTATTCAAGAGAGTCTAAATAGGGAGAAGAGTTAAAATCAAACCCACCCATTGACAGGCATTTTGAAAAGCATGTCATACTACAATGTCACCTTACCTTTGTTCTTGAGGCTGAAGTTTCTGAGAAAACTGTGATGAACACACTGATAATGCACAGATGTACTCACACAACATATACACCTTGAAAGTATGTTAAACTATATTTAGTCTTACTTGTCTGGTTTTTGGCATGTCCCTTTACAGAAACTCCATATGTGCATCTATATACATTTTTGCAGTGGTATTAAGAAAGTATCTTTTGCAGTGGCATCTCTAAATCTTTGGGCAGTCTACCTATTACTGCCCCTATAATCTGTCTAGGGAATATATAAACACCCTGCCTTTTATACCTGCATCAGCCTGGATTGTGTCATTGGCAACAATTCTTTTACATTGTAAGCATTTTTTTTAAAGGCTGACCCGTGCAAAGCTTTATATAAAAAACAGGTATGCATAGAGGCATTAGGTTAAAACCAACTGAGTTTCTGTGACACAGGCAATCCATCAGCTGAATCACAGTAATTGGCTGTGTACATTTTCTTAGCATGCCCCAGCTGTAAAGTAAAATGTGTTAGTTTAAACCACCATGAAGGTGCCTGCACCCTCAAACAGTCAGTAGAACGAAACATGGCTATTACAACTTACAGCCTGCCTCAGGTCTTACGACAGGCTTAGCTGTGACCTTGGTGTAGCTTGGAAGCTTTCACTGTTACACATCAGGGAGTAAGGAGCTGGCAGAGACATTCATTATTACCAGATTACAGTACAGAACAAAACAGGAATCAGGAACTACCCACCAGTGTTGCTTTGAGCAATGAGGCATAAGGTATCTCCACCACTCTGTGCTCATCAATAGAGTGAAATCTCACCATGTCATGAATTGTGAATCTTGGAAGCATGTGGCCCACTGCAGCTCTCAGCAGCTGCAGAAAGTTAAAAAGCTACCTGAAACAGAAACCTGAGGTTTCAAAAGCTCCCAGGAAACAGTCTGCAAATTTTGGGTTCACAGTATAAAATAGTTCCATTTTGACTACACAGCCTGTTTTTCAAATAGATACACTGTGATTTTATATTACAATGATGCTGCTGCTCTTTCTAGCACCCCTTCCTACAATCCAAAACAATGCTTGCTTACTCGTTTGATGAAACAGGTTATTTGATACTATGGAGAAATCTGCCTAATATTGATAAAACAAGCAAAGTCAGGTGATTCTTTTCAACCTGATCAAAAGTTTTAGCAAAATACAAAGGCTTCTGTGAAAAATTTTTATTTGAAATAAAGAATGTACTGCTGCAAGGGAAATGTCTCCTTCCTTAGTGAAACAGTAACACCATACGGAATGACTAGTAAGAATGCTTATAGCTTCTGCTCACTACAAATGCATTTGTGCTGATATGGGACTTATCCCTGTACAAATCTGTACTTTGCTGGTCTTGGCTTCAGTCCCTTCACTTTAGGCCTTAGTCTTTCCCACACGGTTTCCTCAAAGTTTTCTAGAAACCCAGTGGAGATTTAAACAAGAAAAATAAACTCCCATTAGTCTTTGAGGAACACAGCTACTTTTAAAGTTTCAAAATGGAAATCAGAATATTATTTTATCCAGACAGCTGTTTAAATTCAGAAAGTCCTGAATATTCTGCCCAAAGTCATCTCCATCACAGGAGAGAAGAGGAGTAGCAGAATCTATGCAGAGTTCAGAAATAACTAATACAAGATGGGTAAAAAGCTGGACCATTAGTTTCAAAAGACGATGTTCAACAGTTGGTGTAATTAATATCTGGAATGATGATACAAATGCAGGTACAGTTGAACATCTTCATCAGCAACCTGGGATTAGAGAGAAGGTGGCATCAGGCTCTTTTCAGAGGTGCACTGTGAAGGGATGACTGGCAACAAAGTTTCATCAAGGTAAATTATTACTGCATGTAAGGAAAACAATTTCACTGTGAAGGTCATTAAGCAATGAAGTTGTCCAGAAAAGAAGTCTGGTCTCCATAGAGATACTCAAAATTAACTAGACAAAGCTCTGAGCAACCCAAAGTAACACGGATCCTGGCTCTGCCCAGAGCAGGGGTTAGGACCAAATGACCTCCAGAAGTCTCTTTCAACCTTTTTTTTTTTTTTTTTTTATTCTGTGACTCTTTTCATCTATAAATTAAAACTAATTTCTACTTTAAAGTGCTTTATGTGAGTTTGTAAGGAAAGGGAAGTGAACGCCTTAAAAGATAACCTTTTAATTAATGCAGTCAGGTACAATGAAATTATTTACAATTTAATGTAGAAGTACTACACAGGCTTTTAATCATGCAAATGACAACTATTGCTTCCCTTGTCTACAGGTTCCTAAGCTGTGCTCATCAACATAATATCTGATCAACTTCTCATAGTGCTCTAAGCAACACGACTAACATCTGGCATGTAGTTTGTTCCATGATTACTGGCATTCTCTTCTGTTTAGATCTTAACTCCCTTTGTTAGAGACATTCACATAAACAGGATGTTTCTCTTTCTGCCTCTACTGATATGATATTGAGGCAAGTTCTCCTGCAACAGCCATTTGTAGCAAGGTAACATTAAAGGCTGTGATTACCAGCAAACAAAATCAAACCTGAATTCAAAATGACTAAATAAAATGGAAACTTGTCCAGATCCTGCTAGAAAAACTGCTCTCTGTCTCCACTTTATCTGAAAGCAGCAAATGTAATTTGCACAGCTGTTCTTCAGGGACTTACAAAAAAGCTTGAGGCTCTGGGAAGACCTAACCTTTGTTTCTTTCTGGGCTGATTCTATCTCATTTTTATAAGGTCATAAATCAAGGGGAGAGAGAGAGAGAAATATATTTGGGCTTTTGAATGCAAAATGAATAAGAAAAAAAGCTGTCACTTAAATCAAAGTCTTCCCCCTACCCCTTTTTCTTCCCAAGTGCAAGCTCCCTGCTGTACAAATCAAAAATATGCACCGAGACAGTGCCTAAATGTTTTATGAAATGGGCCCTTCACTTGCACTTCAATGAAGCTTGCTGTGCATTAAAATTTCTTTTAGTGGCAGAAGGAAATAATTCCACAGCTAGGGCAGAGTGCTCCCTGCTGCACCTGGTATGTTGGCTGGATATGTGCAGGTGAACTACAAAAGGGCAAGATGATATTGGTGACTTTATGCTGTCTCCTCATGGACCACAAGGTCCCTACAGTCCTGTAAGGTCAGAAAACTGTAGCTCTGGAGATACATAAGGCCCCTATGCATAGACCTTGCATAGTTCTTATGCCCACACTGTGCCACCTGACCTGCAGCAGGCATGCAATAGCATGGGGATACTTAAGCAATCCAAATCTCAAGCCAAGGTGGGAAGTAAGCCAGCAAGGGTGGCCAAGGTCAACATTGCTGGGTTCCCCAGGGACACAGCTGCATGCCAGCACTCTCCCACAGGCAGCACATGGAAGTCCTCCTGGGAAGGCACAACTGTCTTCCTCAGATGAATGCCACCTGGTGTTCCTTGAGCCCTCAAATGTACTCGTCTCGTGGCTCGAGGACACACAGGGACTTTGATATGAGAGAGTTCATGGACATGCACCAGTTTGCCCAGCCATGGAGAAATGGATTCTCTGATGTCAGGTATTCTTCTTTCATACTCACTCAGGTCTCTTGCTTCTCTCCAGCCACTTTATTGTCTGCACAAGTCCCCCCCACTAACCATGAAGCAGAGGATATATAAGTATTACCTTTTTTCCCCAAATCCTCCCTCTTGCACAACGTCCTCTATACCATAAGAGGCATCTCTGCAGCTCCTCATGCCTCTGCAGACATCTGAGAGTTTAAAAAATTGCTTCATTTTTTTTACCTAAGTTGTTGACATTCATATAGCCCAGGCAAGACTAACTCAGATCAATGGAGCTCACAAGGGTGCATGCTCACAGACATATTAGCACCAGCCTTCAAAGCAAACCCCTCAAGCCCAAAAACAACAGAAAAGGAGGCTTCAAAGGATATGTCTACCCCCTCCACAACATAGCATCCCATGCTTGCTGCAAACAATAGTAACAGAAGAATCTGCCCTGACAGGATTCAAGGAAGATGTTGAAGTAAACTCAGCTGGATTCCCTAGGAAGAACAGAATCCTTCAGCATGGAAGACTTTTTTTTCCTAAATAGTAGGCATGATTAATAATACAAAAGCTGCAGTACCATCGTACAAATATTTGTTTTTATCTCTTTGCAGGCAAGCCTGTCTCTGTTCAGTCAGGGTCTTGCTTTACTATACAGTTCCAGTGTGTAATCCTTCCCTACAAATTTTTGAGTTTTATAAATGGCCATACTACCTCTAATACACACTTCATTGTATTATTTAGGTATAAACTCTAAGTTTAGACTGATGGGTAGAGCAAGGAAAAGCCCTCATTTCCTTATACTTTAACCTAGCATATTTTAGTGTCCCAGTTGTTGCTTTGTTTTTACCTGGCATCAGATATGATAAATAAACTGTGCTTAGAATAATTTGCCATTGTTGCTTCTTGAAGCTGCCAGTGAGTTTATTAAAACTGAAAATGTAATACCTCATATTCTTTTATGTATGCTGCTTTTCCTCTTCCAGTTCCTTTTATCTGAACCAGAAGTCATTGAATCTAATGTGTTTTTAAAATACAAATTTAAGGCAGAAAATGCACTAGAGGGTTGGGGGTTTTTTTGTTTTTGTTTTTTTTTTTTTTAGAACTAGATGTACAGCTATGATAAAAATATTTCCAATATCATGTTGCAATATGCTACATTTCTTCCTGTGCTGTCTTTGTACGTTCTGTATCCTTTTTTGTTTCAGCCCGTTTGTGTTCAGAAGCAACTGGTAAAGTGTATCAGTACTGGATGTTCTTGTGAAGGCTTGTATTGAAGTACAGAGCTAAGATCAAAGTTCATCCATGCTTTCTAGGTGCTACTGAAATGAAGTATTTGTTTTGCTACAGATAATTTCAGAAGTGTGTAATTAGAGAAAAGATATTTTCTCTCTCAGTCTGTGTTTATTTGGAATGTTGCAATAGGACACAAGAAAAGCTGTTAGAAATGGCACCAAATATCTTGAATCACAATATGTTTTAATCTTGTCTACAGTTTCTGCCCAATCACCAAAATCTAATTTCCTCCTCTGAAAACTGACAAATAACTGCCACATAATATTAGGAAGCTACATGCCATAGCTACTTCCCACAGTCATCCTCCATTCTCATCTTTTCATGCTAATTTACACCAAACTCTAACTGCACAGCTGAGTAATGACTCCCAGAGATATAGGCACATAGATGGGTCACCCCCACACACATCTGTCTTTTGATTTCCATATCTACCAGATTAGGGGCTCACTATCTGGAATTCCCTTTACAATAATCTTGTTCAGTAAAACATTCTATTCCAACTTCAAAACACAACAAAAAGGTATCTTTTAATCTACAGTGATTGGCAGATGGCCATTACCTAGTATTTTACTTTCATTGAGCATTGTTTATCGATGCTGCTTCGATGCCGCATCGATGCCAGTCTCTCTTTGACATTACCAGGCTTGAGTTTGCACAGTATGCATTTTTTGTTGTTGTTTTTTTCTTTGTTTGTTTGTTTTTGTTTGTTTGTTTTCCCCCCAGAAATCACATTCCATTGTCTCTGTAATCACTCTGTTCTCATTGTCACATAATCGCTGTTTTATTAAGTAAAGTATTTAGAAAGTTCCTCCCAAAACCTTTACACTGAGCGCTTTTCAAAGCTTAAATGTTAACAAAAAATTTATTTCACCTCTCTCCCTTTCATCACTAGAACATTAATTAGCAGGGCTGTTTTTCTCTTTTTTTTTTTATTTTAATCTTCTCCTCTTAAATATGTATATAATAGGTAGATACCATATTGATGTGGGCAGCATAAGAACCAGAATAGAATAAAGAAATATTAGAATAGCAGATTACTTGAGTTAGGGAAAGTAGAGATGAGAGGAAATTGTAGGGGAAAAGGTCTGTGAAAGAGGAAGCAAAGAAATGGAAGAGAACTTCTATGGTTTACTTGGTATCTGGTCTTGAAAATATCTGTTGCCAAAGTTATACTCTCCGGACCAGGCTGTGAAATTTCACACGGCACAGAATCACGTTAGAAGGCAACAATAGCAGAACCAAACAAATTTCTTCTAAAAAAGTAGAACTTTGCCCGTTGAGAAAATTCCCTGGCCATTTCTGTGGCACCCTGCAGGCTCTGCTGAAGGGATGGGGAGGTGATCCACAGCTTCACAGAGCTTATCACATTGGCATGAGTTCAGATAATGCCTGAAGGAACACTACTCTACCAAGACCATGCTTTATGAATCTGTGATGCAGAAGTGTACTGTGATGTATACACACTATGTACTTACAGTAAACATCATGGTAGAATTCCTGACAGCACTGCTATCAAAACCAGCTCCTTTGAACATGGTGGAGGTTGCAAATAAATATCCCATCTCACCTCAAACATTTGACATACTGCAAATCTTGAGCAGACATTATTATCATAGGAAGGTTTGGGTTGGAAGGGACTCTAAAGATAATCTGGTTCCAATTCCCTGCCATGGGCAGGGACACCTCCCAGTAGACCAGGTTGCTCAAAGTCCCATCCAACCTCGTCTTGACCACTTCCACTGATGGAGCATCCACAACTTCCCTTGGCAACCTCTTCCAGTGTCTCACCACCCTCAGCATATAACTTCCTTACCTCTAAACTAAATCTACCGTCTTCCACTTGAAAACCATTACCCATCATCCTATCACTACTCCCTTGTAAAAACTCACTCTCCAGTTTTCTTGTAGGCCCCCTTCAGGTACAGGAAGGCTGCAATAAAGCCTCCTCAGAGCCTTTCCTTCTTCAGGCTGAACAAGCCAAACTCTCTCAGCCCATGCTCATAGGAGAGGTGTTCCAGCCCTCTGGTCATCTTCATGGCCCTCCTCAGGTGCATGATCTTAACGTTTAGCCTTGTTGTACTTCATGAGGTTGGCATGGCCCCACCTCTCAAGCCTGCTAAGGTCCATCTGGATGGGATCTCTTCCCTCCAGCGTGTCAAGTGCACCACACAGCTTGGTGTCATCCACAAACTTGCTGAGCATGCATTCAGCTCCATTGTCCATGTCACCAACAAAAGCATTAAACGGCACCGATCCCAGAGCAAATCCCTGAGAAACAACACTTGACACTGGTCTCCACTGGGACATCAACCTGTTGACTGCAACACTTTGAGTGCAATCATCCAGCCAATTCCTTATCCATTGAGTGGTCCCATCCATCAAATCCATGTGTCTCCAATTTAGAGCCCAGGATGTCATGCAGGACAGTGTTGAATGCTTTGCACAAGTCCAGGTAGATGGCATTAGTTGCTCTTCCCTTTTGCACTCACGCTGCAACTCCATTGTAAAGGCCACCAAATTCGTCAGGTACAATTTGCCCTTGGTGAAGCCATGTTGGTTGTAACCAATCACCTCCTCATTTTCCATGTGCCTTAGCAGAGCCGTCAGGAGGATCTACTCCACGATCCTGCTGGCACAGAGGTGAGACTGACTGGCCTGGAGTTTGCCGGGTCTTTATTTTTCTCCCCAGTGCTGTATTTTTTCAACAAGTTTCTGAAAGCACGTTGCCATCATATTGCCAAGGTTCACAGTTCCTAGAATCACGGAACCACTGAGGTTGAAAGGGACCTTGGGAGGCACCTAGACAGCCTCATGGTTGAGGTTTCATATAGTTTTGCCTAGTAAGATCTTGAAAACCTCCAGTGACAGAGATTCGACAGCTCTTTGGGCAACATCTTTAGTTATAGCCATTTTCAGTTTTCCTCTTAAAAAAAGTACAAGACTTTTCCATCCTAGGCAACAGAAAACATTTTTTCTCCTGGTTTGTTGAAATGGTTTCTGTAGATCTGACAAGTGTCAAAGTGTCAACCAGTCAAGAGGCAATTCCAGCAGCAGTTTCATAAATGCCTGAAAACAGGCATGTTTAAAGAGGGAATGCTGATGTTGAGACATGGCTGTGTCACTACAGGTATTGCTAGATTTAAAAGAGACAACACTATGTTAAGTAACCCTCGTCTGAATGACACCAGGTCAGTTCTGGTTCGATGAGATGTACATTTACATCTTCACATGAAAGAAAAGGGAGGAAATAATTATATGACTTTAAATGTTAAACCAGTTCATCCTTTGTGGTTGTCTCTAATCAAAATGCTACCTCCAAAAAACTTGGCACCAGATAATTTTTTGTTATAGCAGGCAGAGTAATCCCTTCCTTCTGTTGTGAAGGAACAGATCGTTCAAGACAGGAGACTGGGCTGTGCTGAAAACAGTTAAAATTACAGCCAGTTCCCAAAATAGATCTCAAAAGCCCAGCAGGCTCCTCTTCCCTCCATGACTGCCCACATCATAGGAACCATTCCACCCTTGTTACCAGTCTCCAGAAGGAGACCTTGCATTCTGACCCCATGCTTAGTCCTGCCCACATGTTCCCTGGTCCCCTAAAACTGGATGGATTTAGCTCTAGAATTTAGCCCTAGAGAATGTCCACAAATTTGTGTCGTTAATTTGCATAGAAGTAAAGAATAAAATTGATATCTGGCTGCATTTTATTTCCAGGCCATGCATGCTGAGGATAAACTCAGCCTTACATGAGGAAGCAGATTTTAAGCCAGCAGTGTGTGAGCACAGATCTGATGGAATAGAGACTCCCATGTGCAGCAGATGGCAGGTAAGATGTCCCATGCATTTGTCTAGGCTGGTGATAAACGGGGAAGTTCTCCTCATCCTTCAGTGAGCACAACTTATGTTGGCACAGTCCTCAGGCCCCACAAATCCATTCCCTTTCTTCACCCACAGTACTGCAGCAGGGCTCCAGCTGTGCCAGCTGTACACAGGTAACAGCCTCTTTCTGGGCAACAAGGACACTTAGGTCTTTGGAGATATTTTGCAGCACCCAAACACTCAATAGCACTAAACATCTCCAGGGTGAATCATCATGGAGGTGATTGCAACCTGAACATTCCACTGTTGTCTCCCAAATTATAATACCATGCCAACAGCCACTTGGCTGAAAAAAATACATGTATGGATGTGGTTGTCAGGAGAGAGCAGTACTCATGAGGGAGCTTTCTGCTCTGCATGTCCTCCAAGCCATTCACTAGCATTGGACAGCTTGGTCTGAGGACAGAGCTGGGAGCATGTTCTAGCTTCCCACTCTCAAGGACATAGACCCTCCAGATGATGCAATTTGACAATGCAATTTGTTGCCAGGGGAACTGCCCAGTTCCTAACAGGCTGCCAGAACATCCCTCTCTCTCCCCGCCATCTTTTTCAGAGTATTTAGAGAAAGCCAATGCTGAGGCTACCAGTACGCAGGCTTCCTCTTCCACCTCTCTCCAAAACACCAGTAACAAAGCAATCAGGAGAACTCAGCAATCAGTATCTTGACTTAATCCTTCCTCTTTGACAGTCAGTAGGAAATAAATCACTCACTGAAGCCTGCTACAAATACACCACCCAGGCACAGATAACATCCCTAAAAAGGATATGACAGACGAAGACTAATCAAGGATTCTGCAGCTATCAGAGGAAATCTCTGACATCGGGGAAAAAAAAAAAAAAAAAAAAAAAAAAAACTGATTTTCCCAAGTATTTCACATGCGATTTTACCTTCACACAAACTGTAATTTTAAAGCCTGGAACTCAAGAGATTTGACATCATTACACATAGGATTAGATGAAATTGGAAGCAAAATACAAGCTTTTTGGTGTCCAGTGTGTCTGCTCTTACACGAAGGTTAGGTAAGGTGGAGACATAGAAGTAAGTGGCCAGGAGAAAGACCATTTAAATGTCACCTTCTTACACAATCTAAATGGAGAAGCTGGAATGGAAATCCTAGTGTGAAACACTATGGAATGGAAAAGAGTGAAACAGCCACCTCAAAGCACTTTCTGATAGCAATGGCTTTAACTTAGAAAAAGACTCTCATTCTCCAAATATTTTTGTATGTACTTTGCTGCATGAATTAATGAATTAATTAATTGCAATACTTGTTTTTATTTCCTCCACCACTTGTTAGGAGAGGATGAAGTCTCCCCTGATGGTAGACCAAATCACACAGAGGGCCAGTGTACAGGAAAATACAAATTAGGGTTTGTGATATTTGAGGATGAACTTCACCAATTCTTTTTCTAGCTATTAGAAGCACCTGTTGGAGCTCGACACATGCATATGAACATTTAGATTCCAATTCAGCAGGTTTGGAAATCTATCAGCAGAGTGCTCTGTTCAAAGATGCTGCTTATTGCTGAACATATCTGGAACATGCATTGATTTCAAAAAGGTAATAAACATATTTCTGCTTATAACTGCCTCACTCTGCAATTTCTCTCATCACTCCTCTAAAAAAGCTGATGGGTCTGACAGCTCATTTTTTATCATCTTCTTCGTGATGATAGCATTAGGATTCATCACCTTGAGAAGACACAGGGATATTCAAGTTGCAGGAACTTCGTGTTTGAGGTTATAATTTTGCTTTGAAACACCGTGTCCTAAGACTTCAAAAAGAATTTTCCTCTGCAGTAAGGAAGGGATGGAGGAAGAGAAAAAACCCAACTGTAACATTGCAAGTTATGGTAGCTGATCTCACTGTATAAAAATACCTTGGAAGCTGTACCTGAATTTATCTTAGTATTTACTGAAGCCAAACCCTCTACTATGAAAGATTTAGTAACTGCAATTTGTAAATGACTGATGCGCCTTACATCACTGACCATACTTCATCATACTTTTGCTGTCATACCTTTTAGCACACTGTTTGTTAAAGTCAAGACAATTGAGATATTATAAAAGACTTTGATAAGTCTTTCCGCTCCCTGGGCTCTCTGCTCTTATTCCCATCAGACTAATGCACAAGCAGGACAAACTTAAATCAGTCTCTAATTAGCTGAGCTAATTAGTTCCAGTAAAATAAAATCCAAACCTTTTCACTATTGTAGGAAAAGAAAGAGGGGTGGGTGGGGAAAGGTAATTTCGCTTCCAATCCTAGTTTCCCCAGTTAAAACTGATCTCATCTCCTGGTATTTACACACCTGATAGTCTGCCAACATTCATTCACCCTGAGGGGTTAACAGAATCAAGGAAACGGGGAAATCCACAGACATAAAATAGACAGCAAATATCCAAAGGGATGCTCTCCTTCGCAAGCAAAGCATGTAAGTGCATCTGTAGCTCAGTTATTGTTTCTAATTCCTTTGGCTGAAGAATGCATTATTCTGTTATTTTTGCTCAAACCAAGCCTTTTTTTTTTCTTACAAAGTTTCAAATTCTTAAAAATCAAATGTTATAAGCCTAGTTTTCATTCATTACTTAGTAGTTAAAAAAAAAAAAAAAAAAGCCACAGAATATCTGGATTCTGTGGGAATTGTCTTATCTCCATAATGTGTGTGAGATACAGACCGTACTGTACCAGCCCTTCCCCAAGATCACTTCAACCTTACAATGAAAAACAGGTGGACAGACTCATGACTAGCCCAAGATTGCTACCCAAGGAGAAACCCTGAACTGTCCTCAGAAAAACACCAGCATGTGCAGCAGATGCTGGCATGTGCAGGGGAAAGCAGCAAAGTTAATTGGTGCCAGAACATGAAAGAGGAGTGGTGAGGAGGGAGCCTGGGAGGTATACTGGATGGGTCTGAGTGTCCTGCCAAGGGAAGGCTGTACCAGGAGAGCAGGGACTGGGCCAGACTTGGTGGGTGAGTGGACACAGACAGGAGGCATCAGACAGGAGATTGCATGGTTGTTTGGGGATACTTGATGACACCTTCAGAAAGGCCAGAGAAGGGAAGTTCCCAGAGCAGCTGAGCTTGTCCCCAAAGGTTTCACACTCTTTGTGCTCTCTGCTGCAGCTGGGTGAGGTCATTCCCCCTTCCTCTTCCTCTCTGCTTTTGTGGTGAAGTAACATCTTTAGCTCCAAACCGGAATAGGGCAGAACAGACTGCATGATTATTTCCTTCCCAGGGCGGGGCAGGTCTCTGTCACAGGGCAGAAGACTAGGGTTGTCTTAAGACTTTTCAAGGCCACCAACACAGATGATGGACTTGCAGTCCCCCAGTGGCAGAGGAACTGCTGCATTTCTGCTAAGCAGCTTAGGCAATTTTAGTGCCCAACACACCACCCTGCAAAGGAGGAAAGCTGTGTTCATATGGGGGACGCTGCCCTGCGGTCAGAGGCAGTCCCCATGGTCTGAAGAAGCAGAAGACATGACTCTCCAGTATGTGAAAGAACTGAGCTCAGTGCTTCCTCTAGTTCCTCTGGTTTCTCTGCAAATGTTCATTTGGAAAGCCCATATTCCTAACACATGCACTTCACACTCAATAAAGAAGCTTTTACAAGAAGGGAAATAGCAAGCTGGGAGATGGGAGTTTGGTCCAGCAAAAAATGGCTTGGTGATTTCAGGTCAGCTTTATCCTCAGCCTGACAAAATCCACTACTTGTATTTAGCATAAATGCAACACGGTTTAGGCTCTCTTGGCTGGATCTGCAGATCTGTGTTTCAGGCTATGGTCATAGCATAGAGCAGCTGCATAGCCCCACAGGGTGGGGGTCCTCGCAGGGTGCATTGCAGTGGTGTTTGGGGGGCTTTGGTGGGCATGGACTGGGTTACTTTCAGGAGAAACTTAACCAGATGCTAAGATACAGGTGTGCAGAAAGAAAAATGTTCTTTAAGCCTTGCTGGGAATGCAAAAGCCAAAATGAACGACCGGGGACATTCATCTGAAGAACTAGACTAACGCTGCTCTGGAATTAAGGGGACAAACTGCATACAGTGGAGGTGCAGGGGCCCCAGCACCAACATCTTTGATCCACTGGTCCATCACTGGTCCACTCCAGTCACACCTACCCCAGGACTGGACAATTCAGAGAAGAGGGAAGTGGACAGAAATCCCTTTATCGCCTTGTCTCTGCTTTGAGTTATGGCCTTGAGAACGTATAAATGGCATTTGGAGAATCTTGACAGCAGTGCAGTTCAGGGGCAGTATGATACAGGTAGGCAGAAATTTCTGGTATATGTGACTGTTAACCAGCCACCTTTAGTCAGTACAAGTTCACCGTAAAACAAGCAAAGAGGAGTAGGGGTTAGGGAGACAAAGTAGGACCTGTTGCATCCTGTAAACAGTAGGATGGTTGGGACAAACACTAAAACTGTAATAGGAAAAGCCTAAGCCAAAAGAAGACCTGACAATACATTTCACAAAGCAGGAAGAAACCTGCCAGAGAATTCATGATATGACAGGCCAGGAGAAATAAGGATAATCTATAATTAGATAATATCCAATCAGAGCACATTATAATTCCTGCATCAAGAAACATTTTTAATCATTCTTCCCCATATTACACATTTATAAAGCCTTCCAAACCCTTAGCAGTTCAGTGGTCTCTTGTAACTATAAATCACAAGGTGTGTCAGTGGTGCTGCCACCCCATAAACCAAACCTTGGCTGTTAAATGAGCAGAATCCCACCTGATCTGATGCACAATTGAACTCGCCTGGTGAAAGCCTCCAATCTCTTTCATTCCAACTTACTGGGAGGTGACAGTAAATAACCATGGCTCTGCGTGTGCAGATAAAAATGTGAGACTGAGCCACCCGTAAAAACAGAGGCCTACCAGTGTGGGCTGTGTTCTGAGGAGAGGAACAAACCCCACAGCCTAGGCAGTACCCAGGAAAGGACAAATGATTCAGCCTAGAGCCAAAGCTCAGATAAACCTAGCTGTATTTCAGACATCCAAGCCACTGTGCTACAGAACACACCACATTGCAGCAAGCTGAACCAAGAAACAGGTTACCTTTTTCTAAGACTGACAGTTTTCTTGGTTACGTCTCCCTTTTTCCCATTTCTGTGAGAATTCGTGGAGTTTTAAACACCATTTAAATGGAAATGTCAAGTACTAGCAAACTGCATCACGGCACCTAACACAATGCAAGGTAAAGCTGGCTCGCCAACATGTTGCTACATGAAAACCCTACGTCACTGTAGGAAAAAAAGCAAAAACCAGTAATCAATAAAATACTATTGCATGTGGGTCTTGAAATAAAAAGCTGTATTTGTAGGAAAGCAGCGCTTAGGGAATAGATTTCTTTCATAAGTGTGCTGGTACTCAGACCTCATTAAATAAAACACTATCAGATTAATTAGTTGATGTCTGGTAAGTCCTTTGAAGAAATATGATATTGTGTATACCAGTACAATCCCCTTTGGCTTCATCCATGAGGTCTGAATAAAGACTGGGTGTAAGATCATGACAGAATTTAGCCTTCAAACTTTAAAAAAGCTGCTTTTACCATCTGTCATCTCCTCCTGACTTTAAATTCTTCTCCAAAGCAGAGAAAACAATTTTTTCTTATACAAACGAGAGGTATATTACACCCACAGAAAGCAGTTCTCCCTTGCCTATAATTTCCAAGCAAGCCATAAAACAGTACAAGATACTCAGAGGGAGGCAAGCTCAGGCAGCTCTGAGTCATACAACATGAAAACAGCAGAAAGTCCTACAGAATAGTGGTATGGACAACAGGGGAGTTATGCCATGAAAGATGCATACCCAGTCTATGCTGGCTCCTAACAGTTCTGCATAAAAATCAGAGTTAGACACGTCCGTGCCAATGTCAAAAGATAAGACAGATAAGCAATGTAAAATGCACTTAAAGGACTGGATGGGTTGCATTTGAGAGGATTGTGTTGAAGCAGGAAAATACTGGCTAGAAAGCGGTCAATAAATACAAATCCTCCCAAAAAAATGATGTTAGATATCACCTCTAGACCTCCTTCATATTTATACCCTGCTTTAAGCTGGCCTTCTTGTGTTTCTTAGACAAAAAGCAGAGTGTAAAGCTCTCCAGCATACCTATAAATCAGGAAGTCCAAAACCTGAAATCCAAAACAAGTGAAGTATCCCTAGAGGGACAACAGGCCTTGGGTTTGGTTTTGTCCTCCAGAGCAGTGCTGTAAGTGTGGGAACAGACAGAAGGCTCTTGCCAGCAGACACAGTGTCACTGGTGTTGGTCCCTGGCCACACAGTTACACCCCTATGCTGTAGTGAGACTGGCACTTCATCCAGGGACACCACCCAAGCCATCCATGAAACATCCACACACAGACAATGTTTGGAAAGCTCAACGCCCCCAGCATTTCTGTTCAGACAACACGTGGCAGGCATCTCTCCATGCATGAAGTCAGTACAGATCTCAGCTCCCCAGTGATGACCCAACTGTATGTATATAGAATTATATATATTATCTCTTCTATAATTATAGAAGACACCTTTATATACTGGAGGCTATGTCAACTGTTTACTGCTTCAAGTTTGCCTGTATTTGCAAGATAAGTGCATATATTAAGAAAGAAAATTAAGTTCATAAGTATATGCTGGTAATTTTAAATTCTATTTTTTAATAATACTAAGAAAGGATAATATGATATTGGAGAAAGAACAACTTATTTCAAGATAAACCAGTATTCCTGATTCCAGAATAAAAGATTGTCCCTGCATGGCATTAAATCTGGGCATCCTGGGATTAACAGTCCTGAAGGTTCTGCATGCCTGTAAATAAACCTCTCTGTCCATACAACTGTGCAATGGCTCTGCAAAACCTCAAAGAAGGTAAATTGTTTGTTGGTTTGTTTGTTTTTTTTTTTTTAACAAGTGCAAAGCGTGAGACCAATCAGATAACTCAGAAAGGCCAAACTATGAAAAATAGACTTCATTACTGGACCAAAAGGCAGGACCATTTGGGAAATTCGAAGCATGGATTATTACCTTAGGAGACTCAAAAAGTCTTTTTTAAACTATGTTAACTCTCCCCATCCATTATTCATCACAGATGCCAAATGAGACAATTTTCCTGTCAGATCCCTTCTAG
Organism: Merops nubicus; assembly: GCF_000691845.1. Classification (NCBI taxonomy): domain Eukaryota; kingdom Metazoa; phylum Chordata; class Aves; order Coraciiformes; family Meropidae; genus Merops; species Merops nubicus. Next base: position 61,383 of record NW_008603468.1, on the reverse strand, counting down.
GCAAGCCACAGCAGCCTGCCATGCCAGTGAAGGGCCAGGGGACAGTGGGGCTGGTGGGTCACAGATGTGTACTGGGGTGAGGGGCCACAAGATCCCACGTCCACCTTCCTTGAGCAGGGGCAGGTATCCCAGGTGAGCAGGCTCTGGGGCACAGCACATTATGTCTCCTGCCTGCAGGAGCAGGGATGAGCTTTTCTTCTCCCTGAGAGATGAGCTGTGCCATTTTGGGCCCTGACACTTGCCTACCGTGACAGAAAGCAACTCCTTGTAGGATTTTATCTTAGGTTTCTTCATATTCCTGCACAACTAAGATGTTTAGAGGAAACTTGGAAAGGGATAGGAGCAAATACAGGAAGGAGACAGATTAAAAGAGGCCCCATTCCTAATCTGTCAGATAAAGTCACATTCTGACACCACACCTTCTACATGTCCCATCATCTTTACTCTGCCCCTGTGGCCTTGGGCGGTGCTTGCCCCATATTTCTGCTGGTGCCTACACACCCTGCTCCCTTCCTCTCCCAGCAGCACATGTTTACCTTCTCCCCTGAAAAGGTCTTGCAATTTCACCCCTTCTTTACCGTTCTTCTTTTCCTCCTCTTCCAGAGCACCACTCACTGCAGTCTGATAGGGTAAAGAGTGGAAGAGCTCACAGCCTTGGGGACATGCACAGTCCCACGACTGAGGCAGGGGAGCAGCCTCAGGTCCTCAGGTTGAGGACCAAATCCCCTCATGAATCCGTCCCAGCATCCCAACAAGTCCCATGTCCTGCAGTGTCAGTTCACAGTCCAGCACCTTGGGTGGCACCAGTCTGGGAAAAGTAGCCAAGTGGAACACACATAGGCCAGCCCATTTCTTTGCCACTGATATTTCAGAACAAGCACTTCTCAGATAATTTGTGTGCTTTACCAGTTGATCCCAAAAGTGAGGGAAAATTCCATTTTTTTCTCTTAACACTGTTATATGATATTGTGTTGAACAGCATACATGCAGCTGGAGGGAAATTTAGGCTTAGAAAGTACTACTTCTTGGCAATCAGTTTTTAAACAGATGTTCAGCTGTCGTAAGATGCATTGTGGTAGAGGGCTGGGCCCCAGTACAATGCACAGCCAAGGATGTAGTGACAATTGTACAGGATTAATTAAACTTCCTGAATGACCTCACTTAACAGCTCTGCAGAGACCAGATAAGAATCACATTGCCTGGCCAAGAGCCTTAAAAGGGAAAGGAAAGGGAGGGAAAAGCACTCTCTGTAAATGTGCACTTCTTTTCTCTTGTTCAGGCTGTGGAGCAGCACATGCAGGGTCTAGCAGAAAGGGGGGTGCGGCTGCTGTTCTCACCCTGTTTAAACAAAGAGAAACGACCAGGTCAGATGTGCAAGCAGATGGCCACTGGCAGCCCCGGGACCTTACAGCAGCACCCAGAGCAAGCTCCCCTCCCTGCTCCCCCAGCAGTCCTGCTGCCCTCACCCCTTGCTGCGTTGCACTGACACAGCACTTTCCATCCATTCCAGGACTCCAGGGCACGGGAAGACCCACCAACACAAAGCGAGGGGCACCCCTGCTGCAAATAATTCAATTTCCTACCTCGATCTCCTGATGACCTGCACCTCGGAAGCATCAAAAGCTGGCTAAGTCCAGCTGACAATAAACCAACCCAGTCTAAAACCATGAAGGAAAACACTACAGCTTTGGCTCTTTCCTCCTATATTAATCTTCTAACACTATCTAACACTAACGATCTAACACTAGCTAGCTTTGCAACCTGAAGATGCCCCACAGATGCCCTCTTGCCACACCCCAGGACATACAAGTTGCACAGCCTGGTGACATGGTACCAAACCAGCATTTGGCAGGTTGCAGCATGATGCAGAATGCAGGCACTCTGATCTGCAAAGGTACCACAAAATAACAATGACAACTTAGGTCACGAAGGAAATGCATACACCAGGGACCTGAACAGAGCCAGTACACAAACTTGAGCCCTATCCATACTGTTAAATTTCCAACATGCTCCCTGGCTCAGATGTGTCTCCCAGGCAATGCTTTTACACAGTTCCGGGGACACCACCATATAATGACTATTCTTAAGAAAAGATGGCCAAGACTACCTTGTTCTGGAGAGAAAGAGCTCATCCATCAATTGTGCAGCATCCCCTTGGGATGGCCAGGACATGGCCTATTTTACTCACTCAGAAGGGTGACCATGCAACACCCAGAGATGTCCCCTGGTGCCGTTCTCCGGACATGAGCTACTTTACAGACTTTCACTGGGAGCAAGAGCTTGCTCCTGGAGGCAGATACCTCTAGTAGCATAGATGTAGCCAAAAGTACCCAAGTGAAATGCTGGGGTTTGAACCCTGAGCCCCGAATTAAGGTTGACATATGGGTGATTCCCACAGCCCTTCATAAAGAGGTGGTGAGTTTGCCTTATAGCTTCCCCCCAGGGTGCGGCCGGGCCCGCCGGGGGGGGCCTCAAGGGAATGAGGCCCCAGGGGGGAAATGAGCCCCAGGGGTCCCCCACTGAGTTGACAAAGGTCAGGTGTCTGCTTGGGGATAAAAGCTGGGACCACTTGCAGGGAGTCAGGAGTGTCTGTCTGTGGAGTGCACTCCACAGAGCTTCCTGGTTCAGGGCAGACCTCCTGACTCTCCCTGGAGCTGGGCCCTGGTCTGTTTAGACCTTTGCGAACGTGGGCTGATTGGGTGAGAGTCACTATATGGGCACCTTTTTCTTATGCGTTTAACTGGCAGGTCTGGCTGTTTCCCATACCAACTATGGGCAACCTCGGGTCACTGTTTATACCACCTGTTGTGGGCCGAGTCATGTCATTTGTGGGATCGTTGGGGGTGGCGTCGATCATGTATGAGCTTGTTGACTTGTTTGTACCCCCGGCAGTCATTCATATAGTAACATTTCTGTCTACAATACAGTCTGCATATTGGTTCATCTCCCTGCTGGTGCTATCATTTTTGTTGGGCCTGGTCATTGGCAAAACACCAAGTAGTGCGCTTCCTTTGGTTTCAGGTATATGAAAACCTTAAAAATAGAGGCTGGATTTTAGCATAATGCTGGGAGCATGATGTCACAGTTAATGTCATGTTCCACTAGGATGGTCCTGCTCTCCACCACCCCCCTATCAGATTTGGTGGCTCTATTTTTATTCGTGTCAATCAACTTACCAAGAAAGGGCAAGATCACAAGGTGCTGGGCCAGGGAAGCAGTGCAGCATGCAGCCAGAGATGAGGCAGAGGAGGGACAGGTCCTTTCTGTGGCCAGGCAGATTGTCTTAGATACAAGATGTGAAATTGGAGAAATAATTGAGAATTGCAGTTCCTAGGGAAGAACATGGCTGCTGCCCTTCTCTGGACCAGTGTTGCTGTGTCCTACAACACTGTAGAAATCATGCTGCTGTAAAGCTTGGTGTGCCCACCTTTCCCATCAGCATCCTGCATGTGCTCCAAGTGCCAAATGAAATCCTGTGGCTCTACTCACAGAGCCCAGCTCCTGCACAAAAGGGGGATGGCCCAGAGAACCTGTGGAAAGAGCAATGCAGAAAATTACCTACAGAATGCAAAATATTCTTCTATAGAAACGATATTCCATGTATATATGCCTATGTATATAGATATTCATTATATTCCTCTATGGAAATGATAGCAAATACTTTTGGCCTTTCCCGCTCACCATCTTGAACAAGAAATCGACGTGTCAGGTGAGTGGTCACAGAGGAATCTTTGGTCATCTTGATGTTTTAAATATTACACACACATGTAACGTTTTTACCTGTAGTTCTTACTGTGTTGTATAGAATACAAAGGATTGTGAATTCCTGCTTGAAAACATAAAAGACCAGAAGAGTTAAATAGTTTCCTGAAGTCCCACAGCAAGTCACTGATAAGAATCAAGAACAGAATCCATGTGAAACAGCAGAACAGAGCAGAATCCAAAGGGATTGGCAAAATGCCTATCGATTTCAAAGGGACCACAGTTTAATCCCTGGAGTCTTGACTTTTAACCTGCCCTTCTTGTGGCACAGCACATTATCAGCTGAGAAACTGCTCCATTTTAGGCTGATCAGTATGATGATGCATGTGACATCTTGATAAACAAGTTATGATAAATGTATTTTTAAATACAGTTTAACAAAACAGATCTAGTAGATGTTAGAACCATCAAAAACGTGGTGAAAATGTCTTCTTAGATTTACTTGCTTTTATGCAATCCAGGACCTGGGTCCCTGCTATTTTTAAACAGCGCAAAAGTCCAGAAAATTTATCATTTGCTTCAGCAAAACACAGTAAGTTTCCTTCCCAAATAAGGAACTAGCTCCATGAAATTTAAAATAGCACATTCTAATAGGGTTAAACACTTTCATTTAATCTTTAGCTGGGGTTTAATTAATGTATGGTTTCATCTCCTGAAGTTTTCTCTTCACAGTTAGGTACCACAAAGAGATAATCAAGAACAAGAGGAAAGGAAGAGCTCTGGATGTCACCATACTCATTATGGGGTATGTCTCCACATAAAACAAAGAAAACAGCCAAAAAGTTGTGTTGCTTCTGTGCAAAGAGGAGAGCCATCCATATTTGGCAACACACGTCTCATAAGACAGCAGTGACTAGGCTGGCTACCAAAACACCCCAGCCCTTGAGCACCTCCAAAGCACAGGTAGAAAAAGCCAGGCTTTGTCTCCCAGACCAAGTCTTCCTGCAGCAAGAGGCAAGTACAGAACTGCCCTTGGTGGCCCCAGAGAGCTTCTTGCTTTCTCTGTGCCTTGGACCATCTCTGGCCCTGCACTGAGAACGCACAAGCCAAGCTTCCAGCAGGAGACAAGGGCAGCTGAGGGCTGCCCAGAGGTGCAGGTGAACCCTGAGCCCCTACCAGAGGGCCTGACGGGCAGCACTCATTGTTTTCTTTGCATGATGAGAAAATAGCAGTATCACATCCTCTGCTTGCTCACAAAGTAATCACGCCTGTGCCTTTTGTTGTTTGCTGTTAAAAAGACAACCTTCTTGGAAAAGAACACCCCAGAATACACATTTTCAACTTTGTTTTCCACATATGGTGCTCAATTTAGCTTTAATTCCTTTAAACGCACACATGCAAACACATTTAGTGACTTTGTTCGCCTCCCAGCTGAGTGTTTTCTGCACAATACTCAGGCTTTACCTGTAATAATGTCTCTTAACTGGAAAAGTAACAATATAAAATTAGAATTATTAATAATTAAACAGTGAATCAGTTGCTAAAACAAGCACATTAACCTGCTTACAGTGGAAAAACTGTGTACCTTCTTTCCTATGGACAGAGGACCTGAAAGCGGAGTCCAGCTCCTGAGATGACATGTCTCCAAGCAGTGCCAATGCTGTAAATTAAAATGCAAATTAATGCCCTGTAAAACTGAGGTTCAAATGTTGATCTATCTGTCCTATGGTAGAGCAATGTCTACAGTGTCCCTTCTCAGTCTAGAGATTCGTGTAGAAACAGCCCTAAGGTTCAGAGATCCCTAATTCCAGGTCAGGCTTGTGATTTAAAATAAAAACTTGTCTTACAGTAAAAAGCACCCACAGTTTAAACAATTGTTGTTTGATCCAAAGCACTTACTGTGTATGGACATGGTCCTTTAGGACTTACTTGGGCCAAGTTTTCACAGCCTCAACAGAAATTTTCACCAAATGATTAAAGATTTCCTTCACTATGGTTTTAAAAATTATGTTGACAGTGAAACAATAACAAAATGCACTGAAAACTCATGGAGAATTTAGAGAAAATCAGCCTCATCATCTGTGCTCAAGTTGTCTTGGAGAAGATAAGACTTAGAAAGCCCAGGAATGGTCCAGAACTTAGCATTCTCACATTTAGGAGGAGAAAGGAAAGAAAGAAAAGTTAGATGAGTTTCTGCCACTATCATTTTTCTTCTTTCCTGAGCTTTGTTACTTAAAAAACAAACAAAAAAAAAAAAAAAAAAAAAAAAAAAAAAAAAAAAAAAAAAAAAAAAAAAAAAAAAAAAAAAAACAAACCACAAGCAAAACACCAAACACACACCAAAAATCTAAATCCAAGCCAAAACAAAGAAATTAATTTGCTCAAGAAAAAGTCTGGCAAATAGACTTCCACCCTAGATTTGACAAAGCCATTTAGATGATCTTTTGGAGAAGCCCCTGTGCAAAACACACGCTTCTCAGACCCCTGCCTTTGGGCTTTTCCATCAGCTTTCTATTGCACACTGATGCCTCTGCCACTATCCCTTCACCTGACTACAGCCTTCCCCAGAGCCACCCCTGTGCACAGGGACTTCCAGGCACCGCCAGCAATCCTCAGTGATTGCCTCTCTGCATGCCGTACAGGTCCTCTTGGCTCATGCCCCTCCAGCAATCCTAGAGACCTTCTGGGTGTGGCTCACACAGGAAGGCAGCAGCTAAGCTCCCCCATGACTGGTGCTGGCACTCACTGCTGGACAGCAGCCTCCCTGTGGCATCCCGTGGATTTCGTCTATCATCTAATTAGAGAAGATCAGGCCCATTCCAGTCAAAGAGAGAGCATTACGTTCACAGCATTAGCATGAGACAAATTAAATATTTCCAGCTTTTCTTGTGGCTGAAGTAGACAGCTATCTCGAGGCCCACACTTCATTTTTGTAAACAAGCAATTATTTCAGTATTCAGTCCCAAGGTCATGTGTGTAATCTTTAATGTAGAAAGCAAATTACTACAAATAGGTAAGCTGCTCTCTGCAGGCAGAAGGATGTGCTGTTCAGAGTACCTATTCCCTTACCTCCACCAGTAAGCTCCTCTGACACCTCTTCATGACAGATAATAACCCCACTAACAAGCATCTGACTCTGCCTAAGTACCTGTTAAAAGTGTCACTGTCACTCCACTGGGAGCTTTGCTCAGTGGTCCTCTTGGGATGAGGTGGAGCAGCTCAGCAAAACCGTCCACTCCTCTGCTACAACCTTCGTGTCATGAGCTGCATACCTTTTCTTTTCCACGTCCTAAAACATACTTTTTTTTTTTTTTCTGCCACACTCCCTACAGATGCTGGCAAGACACAATCCCAATCCTGAGGAACTAGGAATCCCTCTCACATTTGCCAACAGAAGCTGAGGAACTGACAAAGCATCTAAACTGACACTAAATAAAAATTCCCCTGAGTTTTCTATTCCAGTTAAAGACAAGAGCAGTAGCTTTGTACTTCAGATACGCTTCTCAAGAGGCAGAAAGAGCATTCAGCTGCAGCTTTTCCAGGGTTTTCTTTCCCTTCAACAGCAGGTTCTGCCCTGCAGGACTCTGGTTTGCAGCAGTGCCCAGTTTAGGAAACATGGGTGCAGCACAATGGACCAGTGAAAAGCTGTGATAAACAGTACAGAGTGGTGAGGAAGCAAAAGAAGGCAGGAGCTAAATGGATTTTTAGTCTATAGATATTAGTTCTTCCAGCTAGCATAAATTTAAAGAAGAAACAAAGCAGCAGTCAGTCAGAAGGAAATACCTGCAGCTCTGTCAGAGTCTCTCAGCTTTGAATTTGAACTTCTTTTTTCACCAGTTTAAATTAAGGAATTAGTAATGTGCTGCCAATTTTAACATACCTCTCCAACAAATGTTACCCATAAGCCTTTGATATGACCATGCCACAGAAAGGGCACGTAGGAGATGGCTCTGAAATTTGTTGTTGTCACATTTAAGGGAAAAAAAGCCTTTTCCCTGCTGCAGAAGTGGGAAAAAGCAGCGTATTTTAATCAAATTAGCCTGCTGGGTACCTAAGAAAGGTAAGTGCACGCAGAGTGTATTGACCACATACTGTTCATGCAAGGGGTTGACGGGGAACATGTGGAGACTTGATGGTGCTGGAAGGATCTGAAGGCTCGCTCCTCCCTGCCAGCGAGCTTTCTTTTGGCTGCACTGTTTGAACCTGGTTCAGTCCCTCTAGTCCTGTGATCTTCACCACCACGCCTGTGCAACCAGTGCTAGATTCCCCTCATGAAAGCAAAAAGTTTTACATAATCTATCTCCTGGAACATTCATCTCAACAGTCCTCCTCCTCCTCCCGTGGGTGTCTTCTCTAAATCCTGCTGTTCTCTCTGCATTCATTAATCCCCCAGATAATTCTACATGTGCTTATATGATGCCTGGGAATAGGAAACTTTCTCCAGGGGGGAAAGGAGGAGAAAAGAAGTTATTAAAGCTCATTTTGTGGGTGTTTTTTTAAGTTTTTTTGTTTGTTTTTTTGTTTTGTTTTTTTTTACATCTGTGTGGTGGAATCCACTGAGACAGCATTGAACTGTGTATTTCTTCAGCAGTAGCTAACACAAAAACCTCTGCTCTGTTCTCCTTAGATCAGGGAGCTGTGTGGAGCAAAAGAATTTTCCCCATGAGACAACTTCCTTGGAAGGTTTATTTCCCCACAGCCTGAGATCCAAGACCACGTGCCTGGAAGCACAGAAGGGAGCCTTGCCATCTATCTTAGCCCTTCATATCATGCAAACCACTAACCTACTGCTTCCCTGACCTGCCGTGTTCGCCCCATCTGCACATCACACTTACCAGGACAGTAGAAAGGCTGTGGGAACATTTCATGGACATTTTGAAGGGATGTGCTGTGCTGCCATGTTTATGGACTTGAATGTTCTCAGTATCTCACACCAAGCAAAAGCTAAAAAAGGCCTCAGTCACAGCACATACTGTATCCTACCACACCACAAGCTCTTCAGGGTTCACATAACCGAAATCAGGTCCATTCACTGACACTTACATCCCTTTGATACCTCTGCATCAATAAAAGTCACTCCATATTCTACCTGCATTGAATCCACTGGGTTAATTTTAAAGTTATCTTTGAACTAACAGCTGCAAATCCAAAACCTTAGGTTTCTCTACTGAGGATTTAAAGAGTTCAAATACAGCATAACTACAATGAGAGCTACAATTCCTAGGAGAAAGGACTTTTTAAAACCACAGGTAGGTGTACTTTTCATCACTTAATTTTTTAAAAGCACAAAGAATGAGGTTGATTGCATCACATGCAATCACAAACTAAAACTGGCCCAAACCCACAAAAAACAGAGGCAGAGAAATGCAAAGTTACATCTCTGCATGTCTGTTTTACTTCCCCAAGTTGGAGAAGGAAGAGAAGCTGCTGCTGCCCCCACCACCTTCCTCTACCACCTCTGCCTGCTGGCAAGAGATGGGCAAGTGCAAAGAGCTTTGCCAAGCCATGTCCAGAGAAGCTCTGGGTGGCCTTGAATAGAAGCAGCAGACACCCTTCTCTTCCTCATCCCCTCCACTACTTCCTAGCTGCTGTGTTTTGCAGTCCTGAATTTAGACTTATCCTGTAACCTGTGGCAGACTTAGCCCTGATGCCCCACAAAGGTTACACTGCATCACACCTGTGGGCCCTGGGCCAGGGCGGATCAGTGGGGGGAAGCAGATTTTCCAGAGGAAAGCCCATATAAACAGCCTCTTGGGAAGAAGGCCAGGCTCAGATATACATCTGTGGTCCTAAATTGAGAATAAAAGGAAATTCCAAGCACTGCAAGAGCAACGTTTGCAGGGTGGGCACATAGAACCCTGTGCTACACCACATGAGAGCTGTCACCTCCATGGTGACACCCTCTGCAGCTCTCAGCCACAGGACTTCAGTTCATCTCTGGCTTTTGTGGGACCAGTCCCAAAAGCACTAGGGCACTGTGTCCCGCCAGGACTCTCTCACTCCCTGTGCAGTGATGCTGACATATGTCCAGCTCCCACATCCCAGGAACAGAGCAGTTCCCTTTGTGGTCTCATGAGTCTCACCCACTTCTGACAGCCATCTACAGGATGAACATTGCCTAGTTAACTAGTGGACAAGATTTTGGCACAAAAAAAGGCTAAAAAATTTGGCCTTGTTAGCAAAAAAACTGTTCCACTCACTCCATTAGTGCCACTATTCCTGATTTTTAGACTAACCACAAAAATTTGAATTTTTGCAAAGCCTCTTGTATTGGAATCAACAATGACACCAACACTTCTCAAAATCTCCTGGAAATACAAACTTCTGGCAAAGAGACAAATAAAGGCACACAAAGATTTTACTGTTATTTTTATAAAAGTCTAGATTACTATGGTTTGCAGGTGAAGAGTATTCCAATTTCACAGACACAGGTCAGACTATCAGTTGGAGTCACTACTACACAGATTGTACACAACACAGCCTGAATACAGTCCAGTCAGCATTTCAGAAAAAAATCACTAATGAGGGGAAACAGAAGTACCTCAGCCTGACAACACAGACCAACAGCTAATGAAGCACCAACACTTCATCTCAGGTGATCAATCTCTGTAACTTTTCAAACTCTTCGTTCTGCATTTAAATATTTTAATATTAATTTATTCTAATGCCATCTCAAATGAATAATGAATGCTATCAGAATTGTGGTTTTAAAGAAGCCTCCAACAACAAGAAAATAGAAGCTCAAGAGTCTGGCATCAGCCAATGCTAACAGCCTGCCCTGGTTATTGAAACACAGAACACCTGTTTAAAGCAGAAAACCTCTCTATCATGGACTCCCCAAAGGCTATTCAGCCAACTACAATAATTTTGTCTACCTTGAAAGCAGTCACTGGTATAGGCTAATGATGTCTAAAAGCATCCCTAAAACCTGTGGTTATGGGCTAAATAACTTCTATAGTCTAAAATGAATTCAGTAAGTAATGCTGTAATAAGAACAAGAATGTAATAACTAACATCCAGGTAAAAAGCACCAAAAGTACAGACAAGGTAAGATATTCCTGCAGGTCTCTGCATCATTTTTTTGTCTGACTGCAACAATTCTTCCTGTCTCTCTGAAACGGAACAGTGGGTGTTTCTCAGGGTTTCTACACAACTCGTTTCCAAAGCTAAAACGCCAAAACAAATCCTGAATTGCTGTGACTGACACATGAAGGTTTGCACCATCTATGAACAGGCCATGAGCTACTCTTCAGAAAGAGTACCTTAGTGAAGACACTTCAGCTCTGGAGAATCTGGGCCTATTCAGAACTCCACACGTGTATTTCCATTTCAAACAACAGTCTTATTTATGTTATTAATGTTACATTCAGTCATCTTGATTGATTCCCTGAAAATAAGAGTTTTTATTTCAAAAAGAAAATTAAAATAAACAATGTCAGCAATGTCTCCATTCTTTGCAGCAGTATTTCCTATATCTTAATTTGGCATTTAATGGGTTACAATTTATTTTTTTCCCCCATCTGTCTTCCCAACAGCAAATAATGAGAAACAATTTTAAGGAGGTGGAAGGAGTGGGAAGAGGTAAGATACTGTCTTTACAAGTAAAGAGAGATACTCAGACAATTGGAAATCAGCCTGAATTTGTTTGTCAGGGAACCTGTGCTTAAGTGTTCTCTTAAGTGTGAGTTCAGTGCATGAAGTTCTTGTGAATTTTTTCTTTATTTATGAGTTACTTATAATCCTGGCATCACTGTTTCCAGTCCTGTGGCCAGCCTGTCACCGAGTCTACTAATCTCATCCACAAATCTGTGACAGCTCCTTCCAGTGAGCATTGCATTTGGTGCAAAGGAGGCAATGTGGTCCAGGAAATTCTTCATTTACAAACTGCTGCCTAAGGGATGAGTCGTATCTGTTTTTCCCTCTGTCGTGGCTGTGGTGGAAGACTGTACATTGTCCTGCTATACTGGCCTGCTTGCATGACTAGTGTTAAACAAATGACACATTTTGGATGAGGCCACAGGCACTGCTGGGTTGCCCTGTGGCTATTGCTGCTGACTGTAATGCAAGACTGACAGGTTTCGACAGAGCAATTGCTCAGGTTAACAACAAAATAATAAAGACAAATCTCAAATAAGAGTCATTCAAAGCATCATCAATGCATTACTCTTCTGAAAGGTGAAGAGAGGCAATCAAAGAAATTGAACCAAGAGACAAAGGGCTTTAGCCTGGCTCTTTTTTTCTGAATACAGATGAATCAGTGACATACCTCAGAAATCAGTATTCAATAGCATGACCAAAACTAACCAACAGAATATCATAAATACCCAATGCACCCATGGCTGAGGCCTTACTCCTGCAGCTCTGCTTCAAGGATCAAAGCAGTCTGAAATGGATGAAATTAATAATTAATAACCTTTGCCTATACCCCACCAGCATGAAATAGCTCATTTAACTCTAATCAAAGTTCAGTCCCAGTTTTCCAAGACCAAACTTTACTTTAAAATCCCAGTGTTATAAAGATGTTTTCCAATGCTATTCACAGTCTGGTTTTCATGACATGCTGAAAGTTTGTTCTCTCCGTTGCTTGCCTCACACAGGTGAATTATCCAGCAGTAATTCAGCCGGATGCCTGACCATAGACACAGCAGTCAACCAAAAATGTAACTTGACCTAGCAATATTTACATCTTAAGACTGTAAGTGTAGTACATCAGCAGAGGCTATAGCAGGACATATATAAGACTAGAAAGTAAGACAGATGTATAGTTCAGTTCAGATGTGGATTCTCATCACAAATTAAATAGTTTTCCTCTCTTCTGACATTGTCTTTCCTCTTCCTTTATATGCACTATTTCTCTTTAGAGGCAGAGTTAACAAGGGTCATTCACAATTTGACCCTTATCATCTCACTGGAACTCCCCCAGGGTCCCTGGCCCACCCTCCACTGTCAGTCAAACAAGGCTAGATGCAACTCTCCAGAACCTGTCAAAGAAACATCAAAATCCAGTCAGAAGAAATCAAAGAAGCCATGAAGCAGATTATTCCAGAGGAATTATTTATGGGGGCAACTTGTTTATCTTTATAGCTTCATTGGTTCAAACAGAGCTCAGAGAGGTGGGCAGTTCCAAGTCCTGCATTCCTAGACGAAACTCACAGGGACCCTATTCTCATATTTTAATTGTTTTGTTTTTTCCCTGAGGACAAAGATATCTAGCCCATAGGAAATACTAGGTTGACAGAGTTAGCAGAGATTAATTTTCTGAACAGGGTCCTTAGAGTTTGCCCTGGGAATATCACAGCTTCCTATCATATCACAGTAACCATGAGTAATATAGCTGACCTACATCTTAATCTACTCAATATTATTATAATCTCAGCATCAGAAGGGGGTCTAGCACTAGTCACACAAGTTGGAAGTAGACAATTTAGGACAGCAATAACAGTGATGTTTTAACGACTTGGCCAACGCTACTGAAAACAAGAACAACTGCCTGTTATTTGTTTGTGTTCCACTGAAGGCACACAGTGCATTACTGGTATAATAGGCTTAAAAGCTCCCTGTGTACACAATGAATTATGCAGCAGCATTTATTGAACAATTTTACTAATAAGCCATCTTAGATTTAAATAATTTTGCATGTAAGATGTACAGTAAAAATTATTCATGCATTCTAAGTGCCTGGAGCAAAGAGTACCTTCCTTAGCAGAAGGCTTGCTGGAGCTGACAAGCCTGGGGTGTACCAGCTAATCAGAAGAATGGGGACAGAGGAAGAACACGCCTCTAGTTCCTCCTGTCCTTTCAGCCATCCTAGAGCCAGCCTTGTGGTGGGAACTCAGGACTAAGTATTAAACATGTGAATCTTTACCACTGAAAGTAACTAGAGACCTTAGCTGGGAGCTGCAGATGTTTATTTTACCTCCATCTAGTGCCAAATGCAGCCAGCAATAAGCAGAAGCAGACAAAAAAACAAGTGAGAACTGTGAGATGGTGAAGTGCCAATATACTGATTTGGGGATTCTGGTCTGTCCTGGTTCCATGTAAAAAGGGGTTCAGGGCAGGACCCACACAGAACAGAACTATGTACTCGCCTCTCCCCCCCCGAGAGAGAGAGACACTTTGGAAAAAAAATGAAGTATATTGTTCAACAAGGAACAGAAAACGAAAAAGGGAGGTAAGGAAAATAATATATACAAAGATTAGGGGAAAAGTACAAAAAATAAAATATACAAAACCCTCAGAAATGGTTCCAGGGTCCCACAGAGTGAAAGGAGAACTTTCCTCTCCAAGCTCCAAGGCAGGAGTGAAATAAGAAACCACTCCCTGCCTCTTATCAGAGTGTGTGTAGGAAGGGGAGGGAATACAATGGTTTCACACCCACCCGGGGTCCTCCCAGTTGCTGGAAGGTCACGCCCCCATTCCAAGCCTCAAACCACAACATGGTCCCATTACATGGGGATGTCTATGTTCAGCCCATAGCAGTGCCTAAACTACAGCAGTTGTTCCATCACCTGATGATCCCTCCCTAGCAGAGAAGGGGGATGAGGAAAAGGAGAGGAGACCCATGGGTTGAAATGAAAGTGGATTTAATGAAACAACAAAACTAATACTAATGCCAATATAAAGTATACAAAGTTATACTCAGTCCAGTGAACATATAGAGGTCACAAGAAATGGAAAAGCAATCCTCAGGAGCAGAAAGGTAAGCTAGCCCCTCCAGGGACTGAGAGGCCCCAGAAGAAAGAAAAGGAGGAGCAGGAGCAGCCTGAGGCTGAGCAGGAGGAGCTCCTGTGCTGAGCAAAATTCCCCTTTATAAAGAGCATTACATCCATGGTGTGGGACAACCTGTGACCCAGCTCAGGTCAGCTGCCCTGGCTTTTGCCCCTCCCAGCTTAAGCTCCTGGCTGACTTGAAACTGCTAGCAGCCTGCCCACCACGGCTGGCCTGTGATTCCACCCCAAAAAAACCAGCCCAGGGCACCACTCAAATATTCCAAGAAACCCATCAGGAAGGAAAAACAGAATTTTGTAGCACTGCTCCATATGCTTTAGGGTTTAATGACTTGCATATTAGTATAATATGTAACATTATAACGTTATAATTTGCAATTATATAATCAGAACAATAGTACAAAATATTAAAATGCATAACATTGGTATTATAATGTTGCACAATTATAATATGCAATACAATACACGAGCTGATTTGTATACTATGTAATATTGTAATGCTATGTTCTGGCATTTCTCATGCTCCATATGCAAACTTCCACTTAAGCATTCCCTTAAATCCTTATACAAAGCTCACTCGTGTTTTCTAACCTGGCTTAATTTCTTTTCTATCTATCTTCATCATGCAGTTTCTTCTTAATCTGGCTTGCTCACTGGCTGGTGTTCCACCTCAATTTTTTTGCCTTGGCACATGTGGTCCTGGTGGATTATTTCCAATTAATGCAGAATTGTTCAAAACTGTAATGACAAAACTGTAAAAATAAAGCCTCTCCACCACTTAAGGTCAGGTTTTATCTTTTCTGCTAACTAGAAAATAATCTTTTGGAAGTATCAGTGGAGCACAGAAACATCCTTTAGTTTGAGTAATACACTAAATTAGCATGTCTACATACTGATTGTTGAGCATATCTGGAACCAATGGATGAGCTACAGTCTGTAACAGTTGTCTTATAGCTCTATTAGTCAGGATAGCAATGAAGCCTTGCCCTGGATCACCCAAGGACCTGCAGTCTCCTTTCCAGCTTTCCAGTCTGCTTTGCACACTCCTCGTCAATCTCCCAGACTTAACAATCACTTTTTTTTTTTTTTAATATTAATTTAGCAATAATGACAAATAACTGGATAGTTGCTTTGTGTTCTGCAAATTTAAATCCAAACACATGATTTGTATTAGTGACACCTATGGACTTCGTTCAATTTTTAGCTCCCTTTCAGAATACAGTAATTTCATGTTTCCCCTTGAGTTTGCATAGAACTATCTATGTAAATAATGGAGCAAAGCCAAGGCCTAGCCAGAAAATTAGTTAAAATTTTTTCATGGATCATTAGAAAGCTTTACCTGAGTATAAATTTCTAATATTTCCAGGAAATTATTTATTCCCTTAAAAAAAGTCAGGCAACATTCTAAAGCACAATTTAAAACAAAACAGCTTTTTAATGACAAAGTTTTGACCACAGAAAATGAGAAATTTGGATTTCTTGCAACACCAGGTTGGATTTGTGGCTTGGGTGGCTAAGTCACCTCTCTGGATTAGAAGTTGCCACCAGAATACGCTTGCCATCTAGCATTGCCAAGGACTCCTCTGATGGTTGAGCCAAATGACCAGACAGGGGTGATGCCACTCAGCCATGAAAAAGAAGAAGCCAGGTGCATTTCCAATGGCATTTTAAGTGTTTTTCCAGTTTTCCATTTTAACAGAGAAGTAGTATTTTATATAGAATTTTTTTTAATACTGTACTACCTGAATGTCTTTTCTTTCACCCCACCAGCTCCAGTGCCTTCTAGCTGAAGATAGAGAGCTCAGCACCTCAGAGTGCTCAGCCAGATAAAGCACCAACTCTGTTCTGATGATCCAGCATTTCACCAAAGGGCATAGCTGAGAAGACTGCAACTTCGAACTTATCTGTGCTTAATTTAATTTGCATTCAATGCCTTTCTATTTGCGTCTGGTTAATACAGTCTGCTTGGCCTTTTTTGTCAAGTAAATCTTCATAAGTTTTTTTCCTTCCTCCATCACTTATAGCTCATTCATTGGAAGAGAAACGGACAATAAATGCTTTTGAATTAATCCAGATGATGTCTTTCAATCCCCTCTGACTCCTCTTCCATCCGTCTACTAATATAATGGTCTATAAAATTTGGCCTAGATTTTGTGAACAGGTCACATCTTTCAAGGGAAATGTTTCCAAAGCCTGCTTGGTTTCAGCATGGGATCAGGGAGCTGCCCTGGTCACCGCTCACTCTGGGAAGCCATGTGCTCATACCATACTTACCCCCTTGGACAGCCTGCTCTGCTGAGATGCACGACTCTGGTTTCTGACCTTAAATACTTTAAAGAGACCAAACAATTATAGAGTGCTCAACAGTCACCCTGTGACAAGTCAATCCAGGCACTCATGAAAATTCTGGTCATTGTGGGCTGGTGTTTTAAATAGTGATTAGTACTTAAATAATACTGTTTAAAGTATTATTTATAACCATTTAATATTTAGATTCCTATCTCCTTACCATAACCTCACTATCTGCTTTCTCAAAACCTAAATGTGTATTATCCTTATTTTCCCTTTAGCAATAGGTTTCATGCTCTGATTTTGAGTAAACTAAATTTCATCTTTGATTCCCTTCGGCTGCCAGAGGGGGGAAAAAAAACCCAAACAAGCAAACAAAACGCACACACAAAATCGAACACCCTCTCCCAAGACCCTAGAAGGCAGGGGATGCTCCCACGGTAGCTGCGGGTCCCCGGCAGGGCGAGCACGGCGAGCGGCTGGCTCCACCTAGTGCCCGCAGCTCGCCCTCCTCCCGGCGCCAGCAGTACGGGGCAGCACAAAGATGCGGCTTCACGAACGCAGAGAAATTATCCAGAATTAAGAAGAAAATAAATTTGGAAACCTAAAATGAGAATCAAAGTGACTTCAAGACTTTAAAAATAAAATAAAAAAAATACTGCCTCTAGATTGAGGCATAAGAAGCATATTTCAAAACCAGTTTTCAAGCAAATAATGGAAAGAATGCTCCTCTGAAAGGCTGGGGGGCTTTGACAGTGGTACCACCAAGCTTCAGGGCTAGAAAAAAGCCTGGAGCTCTGTGAGGCCGGAAAGCAGCTGCCACAGAGAATTGATGCTGACAGGAAGCAGAGATGCTGGCCACATTAGCCATCTGCTCAGGGGCCAGCAGAAGGATCCTCTTACCTGGATGGCTGGGGTTAAAAGAGAGCCTACAACCCCATGAGGAGTGAGGCTGGGAGCGTCCTGCCAGAGGGCAGGTGAAGGTTGTAATGTAAAACTCACTCTCCTCCATCTCCCTGAGGATGGTTTCCTGCCTACCCTTTTGGGGAAGCTCTGCAGCTCAGCTTTGGGGATTTTTTTCCTGCTGTAATTACATGCAGCTATATTTTTAGCCCCTCCATTATGTACATATTACCTCTTAAAATCCCCCAAGAGCTTTTTTTAACAGATTAGAAGGGTTTGCTCATCCTTTATTTTTTTCTTTAATTAACTGTTATTCACACAAATTGGGCTAATATCAAATGAAAAATACTTTCATGTAATTCACCACAGGTAAACTAAAACATCTTTCCTGACATTATTTCTATGAAATGAGGGCTATTTTGTCCTTATTCCCTGTTGCTTTATTATCCAGCTTCTGTGCACAAATTCGGCCTGATACAACTCCTTAGTATGCCCAGTTCTACCTGACACCTGAGGCATTGTCAAGCAAACCCTGATAAGATCATTGTGTGGACACAGAGTCACCAGTCTGCACCATGCCTGTAAGCAGATATAAAGCAAATGTGTGAAGTCAAAGTATCACATGCTGCTGTCACTCCCACACGAAAGGATTTGTGTTTTCTGTAACCAGGAGCTTTCTCTGATGTCAAAATACTTCTTGTTGAAAAGATGTTGTGGCATATACATTGCTGTACAATATGGTTTTTTTGCCCTAAAACAAAGACTGGGTCTGGCTCTGTGTGTTCAGAACTGGGTGGTCCCCACCGCAACAGGAGCTTGGCAGGAAATCAAAATTACCTCAGAGCTTTCTACCAATTAAGGCTCCTCCCACAAAGGTCCATATAAAAATCTTAATTATGGGTTAGGATTTGTATAAAGCTACCAAGACTCAGCAAGCCAGCTGCTTCATCAGCAGAATTTAACAAGCTTTCAACAAAGCTCTTGTTAACACTACACTGCTGAAGTCCAGAGGCAGGGCCAGCAAAGAGCAAGCAGCTGCTGCCAGAGCATCCAAGGGTGAGCTACAGCAACCACACCAGGTAGCACATCCATGCTGAGAAGAAGAGGGTTTGAAGCCCTTACTCTGCAGAGAGCACTGTGCAGGCCCAGCAGGGACTGGGCATGCAGAGGGAGGAGCCACTGCAGAGCTGCATCCCAGGCATCCCAGCTGGCTGCCACCACCACGTGCAGAGGTGTGCAGCAGGGACCCATGCAACCCTGCTCAGGCTCCTGCCACCCTCAGCTGTCCACTGGAGAGCTATCCCAGCCTACAACAGCATGATGGGAACTGGCACTATGGCTGGCAGTCACATGGGTTTGGGTTAGAAAATGAGTGGACTGAAACTACTGGAAACCTACAATATTCCCTGTATATAAGAACATCTGTTGCAGCTCTGCTCACAGATAGGAAGAGACAGCTCTGGGCAAGACTAGCATTTTAACCACAGGATTCACACTGGAAGTACCAATATTCCAATTTTGCACTCATATTTCTGCCTACCACTAGTTCCTTTACCACCCCACGATAACTTTTACAGTGAACTGATGTCTCAGAAGTTCCGGTTTCTGCTCAGCAAGGGACATTTACTTTATAGGAAAGCCTGAGAACAAATTTGCCTTACACTCAGAAGCTCCCAATGAACCTTGAGAGTTGAGGGGAGTTGTGAACCAACTAAAGCCTCTTCTGATGTGCAGGAACCAAATGTGAGAGAAGGGGCCCACAGGAGAGTCAGAGACCTCATGGCTGAGCTCAAGTGCAAAAGGAAAGACTCAGAAGAAATGGAAATACTTTTCTTGAATCTTCAGGAGTTAAGCTAGGAAGGCCAAATCTCAGCTAAGATGGAACACGTAGAGGTCATGTTGGTAAGCAAGGACTTCTGCAACCAGCAACAAAAAATATATATCTAAGGAAGACATAGCCCTGCTGCCTACAGAGGCAAGGAGCCTAGGGACAAAAGTAACAAGAGTAGGCTGAGGTACTCAATGCTTTTCTTGCTGGCCTTAGGTTTCAACACTAATGTTGTCATACATCTGGTCTCCCATTTCCCCAATCCTACATCAGGAAGCAGCAGAGGGGGAGGAGATGGATGGTGAAGGTAGAGTGGAGGGCTGCCCCACCAGCGAGGGCGAGGCAGGGGTAAGGACAGCACAGGCAGGAACCTTACCACTGGGGCACGGTCCCACTGCACCGGAGCAGCAGCAGTCACAGCAACAGGTAACAAATCAGATCCACGGCCAGCCCAAGAAATCCAAATAATGACCCATGGCCATCAGGAAACAGGACTGGAAACAAGCCTTACAGCTCCAGCATAACTCAGAAAAGTACTCCTGGTCTGGGCCTGAGCTTAAGAGAGCTCCTGGCACCATGGTCAGTGAGTGTGTGGGTGGAGGTCCCAGGTGAGAGTGACCAAGGCAATTACAGCCTATTAGTGCACTCAGGACCGCAGCAGAGTGAAGACTTGCTCACAGCTGAGGCAGATACAGTTAAGGAGTACTGGAGCCCGCTGGGTACATACAAGTCCACAGGATTGGATGCACCTGAAAGTGTAGCCGAAGGTAGCTATTGTGTGGCCCCTTATCTATCATCTTTGAAAGGTCATTGTGATGTGGGGAGATGTCTGATGTTCAGAAAAAACACATCACAGCTATTTTCAAGAAGGATAACTCATGGAAATGTAGGATAATCAGCACTGTCTTAGGTCCAGGAGAGGTTATGGAGCAAATCGTCCTGGAAATAATTTCTAGCCACATGAAGGTCATGAAGATGGTGTGGAGCAATCAGCACAGATTGTTCAAAGGCAGATCAGGACAGACTAACCTGACCTCCTCTGATGAGATCCCTGGTTCTGGGGACAAAGGGAGGGCAAGATCCCAAGCTCTGGGTCTCAAGAACCTTTCAAAGGCACAGTGTTTACTTTGCTCAACATAAACATGTCAAAAGAATTCATCTATGTTTTGTCTAGGTCAGCTTCCACAGATGATCCTAGACAATTTTACTAGAGAGAGAGAGAGAGAGAGATACTCATAAACTGGATTAA